>NW_027273853.1:0-60000 GCF_046630095.1 Trachinotus anak | reverse complement strand
CCTTGGGAAAAAACAGCAATCATTCAACCTGCAGTTACAGATCAGTAAAAAGCACTCATTTTAGCCTCAAAACAGCCCATGAAATTGAAATACAGTCAATTTAAGCCCAGCTCTAATGTTAGCTGAAGGCAAGTATTTGCTTGAGGTCAATGGTTTTGAGGTTTTAATGTTGTATGTTGTATATTGTATGTATTGCATGTTGCTGTTTTTTATTGGATTATAAAATGTATTCCATGCCTTTTTTTTAAAACTCTTTATGTGCCAATTAAATGTTTAATTCTCATTTATTGTGATTTTCATGATCCCAAATCAATTTGGAGGTTGTGCAGCTATCGTGTGTCCACAGCAATGAACAAAATGATTTATTGAAACCTGTGTGCTAGAAGAAAAATAAGGCCAATATATTTTTGATGTATCGGCACTGGCAACTGCTTTATATGTCACTTCTGTTGTGAAATCCTCCCTAATGAAATGTATGTAAAGCCCTGATATATTTTCTAATACATGAAATCTGAAGAAAAAACATCATCCAATGAGTTTTTTTTGTTATGGAAAGAAAAAAAAACCTCTTCAAGATAGAGAAGGACAAGGGAAAAATGTAGAAATAAATTACAACAAATATGACCTAATATGAGTGGCTAGGGTTAAGATCAGCGCCTGGGGACGGCCACAGGGGGGCGTTGCTCTCTAGGGCTAGGGCTGGGGTCAGACAGAGGTAGGTATATGGGTGAATATGGCAAAGGACTCTCAGCAGGGTTAGGGTTAGGGTTAGGGTTAGGTATATGGGTGAATATGGCAAAGGACTCTCAGCAGTTTGACTCTCATTAGCATACTAGGCCTGTGATTGGTCAGAACAGCTGTAGCTTATGTGGAGCAGGGCGGAGGTGTGAAACTTGGTTTCTGGGGAGGTCAAAAGAAATAAAAATAGAAATAATAAAATACCCCATACAATTGGAGAGGTCAAAGGTCAACTCCAGGTTTATTTGAGCCTGTCTAATACACTCTCCCACAGCTGTTGAAAGGAGTCCTGGCTCAGCGGTGTGAGGGACCCGTTTTCGTTTTTTATCAAAAGAAAAATGATATGATTCATTGTTTTTTAAATTTGTTTTTAATTGTTTTGTGTGTGTGTGTGTGTGTGTGTGTGTGTGTGTGTGTGTGTGTGGGTGTGTGTGAGAGAGAAAGAGACAGAGAGTGAGTGAGTGTTTGTGTGTGTGTGTGTTTGTCTGTGAGAGAGAGAGAGAGAGAGATATGTTGGTAAAATTCCTCATCTTTTCATCTTTTCATTATTCTAGGTTGTGGCCAGCAGCAACAAAAAGAAGCGCTGCTGAGCGTGTTGGCCCAAGATGGATAGAAAAACACAATATACATGCATCAAGTGCAAGAAATGCATGCAAAACACACAGCAAGTAACTGTGCCACTCATGTGTTGTGTAGGCTTGTATGAAAAGGCAATGTGTTCAGTGGGGCTGATGTGTTGTCTAGACTGACAGGGTTACTGTACAGAGTTGAAGAGATGGTAACTCTTGTGATTAGTGGCCCCGTGTCTCCATCTGTTGGACAAAACAAATCATTGCATCCACCTTGGGAAAAAACAGCAATCATTCAACCTGCAGTTACAGATCAGTAAAAAGCACTCATTTTAGCCTCAAAACAGCCCATGAAATTGAAATACAGTCAATTTAAGCCCAGCTCTAATGTTAGCTGAAGGCAAGGTTCCCTGAAAGCAAGTATTTGCTTGAGGTCAATGGTTTTGAGGTTTTAATGTTGTATGTTGTATATTGTATGTATTGCATGTTGCTGTTTTTTATTGGATTATAAAATGTATTCCATGCCTTTTTTTTAAAACTCTTTATGTGCCAATTAAATGTTTAATTCTCATTTATTGTGATTTTCATGATCCCAAATCAATTTGGAGGTTGTGCAGCTATCGTGTGTCCACAGCAATGAACAAAATGATTTATTGAAACCTGTGTGCTAGAAGAAAAATAAGGCCAATATATTTTTGATGTATCGGCACTGGCAACTGCTTTATATGTCACTTCTGTTGTGAAATCCTCCCTAATGAAATGTATATAAAGCCCTGATATATTTTCTAATACATGAAATCTGAAGAAAAAACATCATCCAATGAGTTTTTTTTTGTTATGGAAAGAAAAAAAAACCTCTTCAAGATAGAGAAGGACAAGGGAAAAATGTAGAAATAAATTACAACAAATATGACCTAATATGAGTGGCTAGGGTTAAGATCAGCGCCTGGGGACGGCCACAGGGGGGCGTTGCTCTCTAGGGCTAGGGCTGGGGTCAGACAGAGGTAGGTATATGGGTGAATATGGCAAAGGACTCTCAGCAGTTTGACTCTCATTAGCATACTAGGCCTGTGATTGGTCAGAACAGCTGTAGCTTCTGTGGAGCAGGGCGGAGGTGTGAAACTTGGTTTCTGGGGAGGTCGGCGCACCTCCAGCGGACTGCTGCCGACACCTGATGCAAATGTTGATCGTTTAGGGGGATTTCATGCTCAATGAAAGAAGTCAGAGAAAAAAAAAAGTGTCAGCAGAATGGCTTTGGGAGCACATTTCAGGCCACTTTGAGTGGACTGGGATGAGTTGGTAGTGTGGCGTTTGGCGGCGGTGCTTTGTCATGTGTCCTCTTGTCAGAAATCGCTATAGTCTGCAGATTGTAGCAGGATCTGACAGGCGCGGTCAAGTGACTTTAGATATGGCGGCGTCGTTGGGACTTCCTCTGCCACAGGAAGTGTTCCTTCAAAATAAAACGACGCAAAGCTCGACGATGGTTTGCCCAGCTCCACCGTTCTGTCCTAACAGGTGAGTGGTCAAGACGAGCCACGGCACGTTTAGTTTGTTTACAAGAGCTAGAAATGTTCATGATTTCATAAAAAAACAAATCAAATGAGGTTAAGAGTAGGCCATTTCTGCTTGAGATGAGGAAAGAGTGAGGTTTAAAAGGAATAAAAATATGAATAACACAATTGGTTGGCATTAGGCACTCTCTCCTCTCAGGTTATGTTTAGGAAAGACGCCATGTGATGGTCAAAAGAAATAAAAATAGAAATAATAAAATACCCCATACAATTGGAGAGGTCAAAGGTCAACTCCAGGTTTATTTGAGCCTGTCTAATACACTCTCCCACAGCTGTTGAAAGGAGTCCTGGCTCAGCGGTGTGAGGGACCCGTTTTCGTTTTTTATCAAAAGAAAAATGATATGATTCATTGTTTTTAAATGTGTTTTTAATTGTTTTGTGTGTGTGTGTGTGTGTGTGTCTGTGTGTGTGTGAGAGAGAAAGAGACAGAGAGTGAGTGAGTGTTTGTGTGTGTGTGTGTTTGTCTGTGAGAGAGAGAGAGAGAGAGATATGTTGGTAAAATTCCTCATCTTTTCATCTTTTCATTATTCTAGGTTGTGGCCAGCAGCAACAAAAAGAAGCGCTGCTAAGCGTGTTGGCCCAAGATGGATAGAAAAACACAATATACATGCATCAAGTGCAAGAAATGCATGCAAAACACACAGCAAGTAACTGTGCCACTCATGTGTTGTGTAGGCTTGTATGAAAAGGCAATGTGTTCAGTGGGGCTGATGTGTTGTCTAGACTGACAGGGTTACTGTACAGAGTTGAAGAGATGGTAACTCTTGTGATTCGTGGCCCCGTGTCTCCATGTGTTGGACAAAACAAATCATTGCATCCACCTTGGGAAAAAACAGCAATCATTCAACCTGCAGTTACAGATCAGTAAAAAGCACTCATTTTAGCCTCAAAACAGCCCATGAAATTGAAATACAGTCAATTTAAGCCCAGCTCTAATGTTAGCTGAAGGCAAGGTTCCCTGAAGGCAAGTATTTGCTTGAGGTCAATGGTTTTGAGGTTTTAATGTTGTATGTTGTATATTGTATGTATTGCATGTTGCTGTTTTTTATTGGATTATAAAATGTATTCCATGCCTTTTTTTTAAAACTCTTTATGTGCCAATTAAATGTTTAATTCTCATTTATTGTGATTTTCATGATCCCAAATCAATTTGGAGGTTGTGCAGCTATCGTGTGTCCACAGCAATGAACAAAATGATTTATTGAAACCTGTGTGCTAGAAGAAAAATAAGGCCAATATATTTTTGATGTATCGGCACTGGCAACTGCTTTATATGTCACTTCTGTTGTGAAATCCTCCCTAATGAAATGTATGTAAAGCCCTGATATATTTTCTAATACATGAAATCTGAAGAAAAAACATCATCCAATGAGTTTTTTTTGTTATGGAAAGAAAAAAAAACCTCTTCAAGATAGAGAAGGACAAGGGAAAAATGTAGAAATAAATTACAACAAATATGACCTAATATGAGTGGCTAGGGTTAAGATCAGCGCCTGGGGACGGCCACAGGGGGGCGTTGCTCTCTAGGGCTAGGGCTGGGGTCAGACAGAGGTAGGTATATGGGTGAATATGGCAAAGGACTCTCAGCAGTTTGACTCTCATTAGCATACTAGGCCTGTGATTGGTCAGAACAGCTGTAGCTTCTGTGGAGCAGGGCGGAGGTGTGAAACTTGGTTTCTGGGGAGGTCGGCGCACCTCCAGCGGACTGCTGCCGACACCTGATGCAAATGTTGATCGTTTAGGGGGATTTCATGCTCAATGAAAGAAGTCAGAGAAAAAAAAAAGTGTCAGCAGAATGGCTTTGGGAGCACATTTCAGGCCACTTTGAGTGGACTGGGATGAGTTGGTAGTGTGGCGTTTGGCGGCGGTGCTTTGTCATGTGTCCTCTTGTCAGAAATCGCTATAGTCTGCAGATTGTAGCAGGATCTGACAGGCGCGGTCAAGTGACTTTAGATATGGCGGCGTCGTTGGGACTTCCTCTGCCACAGGAAGTGTTCCTTCAAAATAAAACGACGCAAAGCTCGACGATGGTTTGCCCAGCTCCACCGTTCTGTCCTAACAGGTGAGTGGTCAAGACGAGCCACGGCACGTTTAGTTTGTTTACAAGAGCTAGAAATGTTCATGATTTCATAAAAAAACAAATCAAATGAGGTTAAGAGTAGGCCATTTCTGCTTGAGATGAGGAAAGAGTGAGGTTTAAAAGGAATAAAAATATGAATAACACAATTGGTTGGCATTAGGCACTCTCTCCTCTCAGGTTATGTTTAGGAAAGACGCCATGTGATGGTCAAAAGAAATAAAAATAGAAATAATAAAATACCCCATACAATTGGAGAGGTCAAAGGTCAACTCCAGGTTTATTTGAGCCTGTCTAATACACTCTCCCACAGCTGTTGAAAGGAGTCCTGGCTCAGCGGTGTGAGGGACCCGTTTTCGTTTTTTATCAAAAGAAAAATGATATGATTCATTGTTTTTTAAATTTGTTTTTAATTGTTTTGTGTGTGTGTGTGTGTGTGTGTGTGTGTGTGTGTGAGAGAGAAAGAGACAGAGAGTGAGTGAGTGTTTGTGTGTGTGTGTGTTTGTCTGTGAGAGAGAGAGAGAGAGAGATATGTTGGTAAAATTCCTCATCTTTTCATCTTTTCATTATTCTAGGTTGTGGCCAGCAGCAACAAAAAGAAGCGCTGCTGAGCGTGTTAGGGTTAGGGTTAGGGTTAGGTTAGGGGACAAAGCTCTTTAAAATAAATAGAAATTTCTAATAAAAAAAGCAGCTCTGGCAACAGGTATCTACTCTGTCATTTATTTATTTTTGTTTCTCCTTGGGGGTTTCTATAACTCCAATAGTGCAAAATTAAATAAAATAAAATAAAATAAAATTTGACAAAGACAACAATAAGATAACAATACATAAATAAAATTTTAAAACCAAATAAATTAGGGTTAAAAAAAGATATTTTAATTTCCTAAAACCACCGTGAAAGCGAGGGAGAGAGCCAATTAAGGGTTAAAAATTCCTATAAGAATATAAATGAAAATGGAGGTAAGGTGTGTGGGGGTTGGTCTTGTGGGGGTTAAAAGACCTTAGGGTTAGGGCCCCCCCTGAATGGTTAAGGTTAGGGGAGGGGCCATGTACAGGTTAAATAAAAATAGTTTTATTATGATATGGTTGATGTTAGGCATACTCTCCTAGGTGGTTATGGTTAGGAAATAAGTTCTGGAAATAATAATAGGGAGAAAAAAAAAAAAAAAAAAAAAAAAAAAAATTAGATATGGCTGAGTATTGTATCAATAAATTAAAGGTTGGGTTATTGTATACCAAAGGAAATTAATTAGCACACAAAAGGAGGGAAAACTCATACCATTCAGTTAAAAACAACACCAAGTTAATCTGCAGGTTAAGCAAGGAGAGATATTTTTATATATTTATGAGAGAGAGTAGGATAAGGACAATGAAATGGTATTTATTAATATATTATTGCTTTTAAAACTTATGTTATAATTCTAGCCTCCAAGTTGTTTTTATAGTTTTTAAATTTTTATTGTATTTTTAAACTATCTTTTTACTGTTAAACACATGTAAATAAAATCCTTATATGTAAAAGATAGTTGGTTTTATATTTTTTTATTTTAAAAAAAACAATTTTTTGAAAAAGAAATACTTAGGAGTTCTTAAAAAGGTTATTTATTAAAAGCAATAATTTCTAAATACCTTTTGTAAAAAAACCTTAAATTATTGTTTTTCATTTAGTCCTTTTGGGTTTATAGTTTCCAAAGTGTTTATCCATTCTCTCTCTTTTCTTTTCCTAAAGGATCTAGACCAATTATTATTGTTTTCCAGTCCCAAAAAGATGTAATTATTGGGACCATGATTTCTAAGATGATTATAAAGAATAGTCGAGTTTTCCGTTTTATTAATTTGGTATGTATGTTGATAGATCCTGGTTTTAAGGCTGTTACCTGTCTCTCCTATGTAAATTTTTTTGCAGATGGTACACTGGATTGCATAGACTACATTTCTGACATTTTCTTCAAAGCTCTGTCTAATGGGAGCACCTTTCTCAGAGAATGTATTTTCTATAAAGAGTGTATTTATAAATTTGGGGTTGTTTGAGCGTGGTCTTTCTTGTTTTGCCATAGCTGTGTGTACCAAAATGTCCTTGAGGTTCTTGTTTCTCCTGTAGGCAGTGATCATCTTAAAATCTCCCAGTTCCTGGATCTGATTTTGTGCCTTCTGAAAATTGGTTTTCAATTCAGAGTTTAGTTGTGATACATGAGGTGAGTAAGTAATCACAAAAGGTATGACAGGCATGTTATTTTTTCTGCTAGTATATTCCCCGGATGATTCAAAAAGTCTCCTCACTTCACTTTTGGCGGCTCTGAGGAACCTGGCTGAATAGCCTCTAGGTCTCAGAGCCGCAAATAGAGTGTTGGTGGCAGTTTCTGTATCTTGTTTATAGGTGCAGATCCTGTGAAATCTGATGAGTTGTGATTTTATGAGACCTTTATATGTATGACGGGGATGGAAACTAGTCTTATGGAGTAAAGCATGCCTGTCTGTATCCTTGAAATGTACTCTAGTGGCTAAACCTTTTGAACTCTGATTGATATCACAAAAGAAGGCTTGTGTATCCAGGAATTCCACCTGATGTGGTTGGATGTTGTATTTGAGGGAGATTTTAGGATGGTGGCTGTTCAAAATTGCCATAAAATCATTAAAATCTGCCAGTGAATGTGGCCATATTCCAAAAATGTCATCCAGATATCTTAAATAGAGAGCTGGTATTTTGCTGCATTTTTGGAAAGCAGTTTTCTCCCAATCTGCCATGTAAATATCTGCATAAGCAGGTGAGTACTTTCGGCCCATGGCGCATCCAGAGACCTGCAGGAAAAACTTGCCATTAAATTCAAAGTCATTCCTTTCTAATGTGAGTTTCAATAGGTCGAGGATGAACTCATCAGGACGAGAGGGATCAGGGTTCCTGCTAAAACACTCAGCCACCGCTTTCAGACCCAGCGTTGTGTCTATGTTAGTGTACAAGGAGTCAACATCAACAGAAAAAATATACGCGTTAGTACATGTTCGTATGCTTTTCAATTTATTCACAAAATGATAAGTATCCTTAACATAACTGGGATGTTGCTGTGATAGTGGATTCAGAAAAAAATCGATGTACTCTGTGATGTTGTACGTCTCCGAGCCACAGTCGCTGACGATGGGTCTGCCACTGGGGATCACGTGCGGGACTGGCCACGATGCAGCAGGTTTGTGGATTTTCGGCAATAGATAGAATAGACGTGGACGAGGATTATCAGGTCCCATGAGGTAAGTTTTTTGTTTATTGTTTATGAATTTGTCCTTGTATAATTGTTCCACTCTATCTCTGACGATAGTTTGAGTTTCAGGTTGAAGTAAATATTGCAGCGGTTTATAATACTGGGTGTCATTAAGTTGCCTGTTGGCTTCCTGTAAATAATGAATTTTGTCCTGTAAACAGATTTGGCCTCCTTTGTCCGCTGCTTTAATGATGATGTCCGGGTTGTTAGCGAGACCAGCAAGCGCTCCTCTCTCCGCCTGGCTGATGTTTTGTCTGCCTGTGTGGCGCGGTTTAAGCTGGCGGAAAGCCGCTATATCTGCCCTGATGAGGTTCTGAATTGGAGAGGACACTGCTTCCAATTGCGGTTCCCAGTGTGATGGGACAATAAAGGGTACGGTCTCTTGTTGTCTATTGTAGTCAAAGTAGTCTAATAACTTTAGTCTACGATGATAAAGGTGGAGGTCTTTACGTATTTCTGTTGTAGTTGGTGGTTTGGGTGTAGGTATAAAAGTCAATCCTTTCTCCAGTATTTGTATCTCCGCTCTATTTAAGGAGAATGACTGGCTTAGGTTAATTATGTTTGAGGATGAGGGGAGTACATGCACAGCATTTTCCCCTCTTACATGTTTAACTTAGACAGCCAGTGTTTGAGGATCTTATCCGCTGTTTCTTTCGTCCAATGAATTGGATCATTGGGATTGACTATGAAATCTGGTCTATCAATGCGGGTTAGGAAATTATATTTCAACCTGATTTTTTTGTTCATGTCAGAGATTAACAGTTGTTGGTTTTCCGGTATTCTGTTCGAATAGTGGATAATGGGGACGTGGATGATAGCCATCGGGAAGGCCGTTGTTGTTACGGCAACTAGTTGTTGCAGCTGTTTGCACGAGGTGGGTGTGGTCTGTTCTCTCAAGCAGTTATTCAGACCGACTGACAGGATCACATGTTCAACTTGTGGTTGTATACTCAATTTTTTAAGCAGATGTGTTATATGTGAACAGGTGGCACCGGGATAGCTGTCCACTTGGACCCGCTCGTCGGTGAAAACTGGGATTCTGGCTAAGTTGGAGTCACCGATTATTAAAATCGGTTTCCTGACCGTCAGTCGCCAGTCCTGGTTCTTATAGCTGGTGTGCTGATGCACCGTCGGTTCAGTGCGCTCCAGTGTGGTCCGTATGCGGGAGGTGGTACGTTGGGGTTTAGGTGCAGAAATGGAGTCAGACTGAGGGGCATTAGTGTCATTTTGACTTTCAATTGTGCCCTCTGTCATCATATTTTTATCTCCATCTTGTGCCCCCGCCCCCACTGTGTTCACCGCACTCACCGGTTCGGACTCAGCGAGCGCCCCTTGAGTGACGTCACCGAGTGCGCCGTCCGCTGCAGGGGTCAGCGTGATCTCCTCGGACACGGTGACGGCTACGTTCGAGAATTGGGGACCAGTTGGTAAGTTATCTGTAGTGTCTTCTTCACAAACTAGTTCAAAATTGACTTTGGGAATGTTGTCTTGTTTTGTATTACTGGAATATTGATCTGTGATTTCATTCGGTGGAGGTGATTTGTCCGTTGCAGGCTGTGAAGCTAGTAGCGGTGCGTCCGCGTGGCTCGGGTGCACTTGAGCCATTGTCTGCCTGTGCGCCTGGCGTGCCGCTGTCGGTTCCTGGGCCGGAGGGGGCGCAGGAGCTAGCATGGTGTTTGGCTCGTTCCCCGTGATGACCGGGTCGTTCCCCCCCGAGCCTGGTTCGGTCTGGTTCGGCTCAGCTGGATCAGAGAGACCCATGCTTTCTGGCCGCGCCGCTGGAGGAAGGGGAGGGAAATCTGCGGTGTTAAAAACAGATGGAGGAGCGGTTGCAGGTACGTGTTTGTAGTTCTTTATCAGATTTTTGCAGGTTTCTACCGACGATGGTGTCAATTTTCTCCTGTATCTGTTTTTGGCCCAAATCAAGGTTTTGTCAAAGCTAGTCTGGTCCCAGGGTCCTACCTGATTAAGCTCCGTGGCCAGTACCGCATCATAGTGGTCTCTGAGGATGTGCGTATTTGTCAACATCCACTGAATGGTATTGGCTCTTACTCTGTCTATTACAGATGTGTTGGGTGAGGATGGTTTAATCGAGGAGCTGATTCTGTTCGCTAATTTCAGCATGCCCTGCGGGAGAGTGTCTTTGCTGATCATTTCATTAATAATTTCTGCATGATGAACCGCTTGTAAGATTTTGAAATATCTTTTGGTATTGTCAGGTTGATGGATGACATTCTCGCTGTTCGTAGCGTTTCGTTGGTTAATTGTATTATTTTTCCTGACTCGGTTTGGAGACCAATTGCGCGAGGGAGATTCGCTGCAGTCTGGCTGTGCGGCTAGGACACTGAAACGGTTGGTCAGAGGAAGCGCCATGGAACCGTAGGGCTCCGGTGAGTAGAGTCTATTGGCTGGAGTGGAAGACTACAGGTAAGTGTTCAACTATAGAAAAATAATTTTTTGATAATAAATTATTGTTTTTCCTGGAAAAAAAAAGGGGGGGGGGGGGGCTAAAATAAGAAATCAAAAAAGATCACCACCTACAGGAGGAACTCGGTTGAAACCGAATTCTATCAAAAAAAGAAAAAAACAAGTTAGAAAGAGGGCGATCTGAAAAGCGCTAGGAAAAAAAAAAAAAAAAAAAAAAAAAAAAAAATTGTTTTTATATTAAAAATTTAAAAAGAAGGGGGGTTATTAAAAATGACAATAACACAAGTAGATAGAAACAACAAAAACAATTTGTATAAATTTGTGGAGTTATAAGAAGAAATTCAAAAACTCCTTAAAAGGACTCTTAAGAGGAAAATTCCCTTTGCTGTGTAAACAACTGTAAAAAACTGTGTTCTATCAAATTGACACAACACTTAAAATAAATAAATTAATTAATAAGCTTGGCTGTTTCACTGAGAAGATATAAATAAATAATAGTGTCACTTCAATAGCTAAGCCAACATAAAAATTGTTACAACCGAGGTTAAAGCATTGAAATGTTGGCTCCGCTTTACAAAATGGCCGCTAGTGGACGGTAAAGTGACACCGCTACATTCAAATGGTCGAGTGCTTTTACTATGAAAGGCATTCGATCAAAAATAAATACATTGATAAAAAAACTCAGTCCAGATTAATCCAAGCATACATCATATCATAAAGAGAAATTAAAAAAACCAATAAATATATTTAAGTGAAATACACAGTTATTAGTTTTTACAGTGATTTGTGGTTGTCTTATAGAAGCTTGTACAGTTCTTTTTTCAGGAGGGGGGTGCAATAAAATAATAAAAGAAGACAAATTAGGCCCCCCTGAATAAAGGCTGGTTGCTGACACACAATAAAATGCTCACTTATGGAGTCTCTTTTTAGCTAGCGGGGAGAGAAGATGGAGTCGGCTTTTGTTTGCCTTTTACTTCCTGATCCGATGTTTCACTCACCCGATGCCGTTTTTGTGAGTCAGTAGCAGGATAAAGCTTCCAGAACGGGTTGTAACCTGGTAGGTAACAGGTTGAGTATGCAAAAGGTAATATACAATCCTCGTTTTCAAAAGTCCTCTCGTGGAGTTCAAATGGTGACCGGTCTAACGTTTCGCCTATCTCAGGCTTCATCAGAGACTGGAGGATACAAGGTGGAAACCGGAAGATAAGAAGAGTTTTCCGTGGCGGTAACCCCGTAGGGGGTCGTTGTGATTGGTCCTGGAGATGTCCTGCGCCCACCGTCGGACTGTCCCCCGTGACGATGGACACACCCCTCTTCCTATCTTCACAGAGCGGTAATTAATGCTTTATGTTATAGAGAAGGAAATTGTTTCTTTAGCATTTCTAAACACCTTGTAAAAAAAATGTCTGTTTGTTTGTACCCATCTTATAGGAGAAGAATTGACTGACCTGGCTCTGGCAGGGTTAGGTTAGGGGACAAAGCTCTTTAAAATAAATAGAAATTTCTAATAAAAAAAGCAGCTCTGGCAACAGGTATCTACTCTGTCATTTATTTATTTTTGTTTCTCCTTGGGGGTTTCTATAACTCCAATAGTGCAAAATTAAATAAAATAAAATAAAATAAAATTTGACAAAGACAACAATAAGATAACAATACATAAATAAAATTTTAAAACCAAATAAATTAGGGTTAAAAAAAGATATTTTAATTTCCTAAAACCACCGTGAAAGCGAGGGAGAGAGCCAATTAAGGGTTAAAAATTCCTATAAGAATATAAATGAAAATGGAGGTAAGGTGTGTGGGGGTTGGTCTTGTGGGGGTTAAAAGACCTTAGGGTTAGGGCCCCCCCTGAATGGTTAAGGTTAGGGGAGGGGCCATGTACAGGTTAAATAAAAATAGTTTTATTATGATATGGTTGATGTTAGGGTTAGGTTAGGGGACAAAGCTCTTTAAAATAAATAGAAATTTCTAATAAAAAAAGCAGCTCTGGCAACAGGTATCTACTCTGTCATTTATTTATTTTTGTTTCTCCTTGGGGGTTTCTATAACTCCAATAGTGCAAAATTAAATAAAATAAAATAAAATAAAATTTGACAAAGACAACAATAAGATAACAATACATAAATAAAATTTTAAAACCAAATAAATTAGGGTTAAAAAAAGATATTTTAATTTCCTAAAACCACCGTGAAAGCGAGGGAGAGAGCCAATTAAGGGTTAAAAATTCCTATAAGAATATAAATGAAAATGGAGGTAAGGTGTGTGGGGGTTGGTCTTGTGGGGGTTAAAAGACCTTAGGGTTAGGGCCCCCCCTGAATGGTTAAGGTTAGGGGAGGGGCCATGTACAGGTTAAATAAAAATAGTTTTATTATGATATGGTTGATGTTAGGCATACTCTCCTAGGTGGTTATGGTTAGGAAATAAGTTCTGGAAATAATAATAGGGAGAAAAAAAAAAAAAAAAAAAAAAAATTAGATATGGCTGAGTATTGTATCAATAAATTAAAGGTTGGGTTATTGTATACCAAAGGAAATTAATTAGCACACAAAAGGAGGGAAAACTCATACCATTCAGTTAAAAACAACACCAAGTTAATCTGCAGGTTAAGCAAGGAGAGATATTTTTATATATTTATGAGAGAGAGTAGGATAAGGACAATGAAATGGTATTTATTAATATATTATTGCTTTTAAAACTTATGTTATAATTCTAGCCTCCAAGTTGTTTTTATAGTTTTTAAATTTTTATTGTATTTTTAAACTATCTTTTTACTGTTAAACACATGTAAATAAAATCCTTATATGTAAAAGATAGTTGGTTTTATATTTTTTTATTTTAAAAAAAACAATTTTTTGAAAAAGAAATACTTAGGAGTTCTTAAAAAGGTTATTTATTAAAAGCAATAATTTCTAAATACCTTTTGTAAAAAAACCTTAAATTATTGTTTTTCATTTAGTCCTTTTGGGTTTATAGTTTCCAAAGTGTTTATCCATTCTCTCTCTTTTCTTTTCCTAAAGGATCTAGACCAATTATTATTGTTTTCCAGTCCCAAAAAGATGTAATTATTGGGACCATGATTTCTAAGATGATTATAAAGAATAGTCGAGTTTTCCGTTTTATTAATTTGGTATGTATGTTGATAGATCCTGGTTTTAAGGCTGTTACCTGTCTCTCCTATGTAAATTTTTTTGCAGATGGTACACTGGATTGCATAGACTACATTTCTGACATTTTCTTCAAAGCTCTGTCTAATGGGAGCACCTTTCTCAGAGAATGTATTTTCTATAAAGAGTGTATTTATAAATTTGGGGTTGTTTGAGCGTGGTCTTTCTTGTTTTGCCATAGCTGTGTGTACCAAAATGTCCTTGAGGTTCTTGTTTCTCCTGTAGGCAGTGATCATCTTAAAATCTCCCAGTTCCTGGATCTGATTTTGTGCCTTCTGAAAATTGGTTTTCAATTCAGAGTTTAGTTGTGATACATGAGGTGAGTAAGTAATCACAAAAGGTATGACAGGCATGTTATTTTTTCTGCTAGTATATTCCCCGGATGATTCAAAAAGTCTCCTCACTTCACTTTTGGCGGCTCTGAGGAACCTGGCTGAATAGCCTCTAGGTCTCAGAGCCGCAAATAGAGTGTTGGTGGCAGTTTCTGTATCTTGTTTATAGGTGCAGATCCTGTGAAATCTGATGAGTTGTGATTTTATGAGACCTTTATATGTATGACGGGGATGGAAACTAGTCTTATGGAGTAAAGCATGCCTGTCTGTATCCTTGAAATGTACTCTAGTGGCTAAACCTTTTGAACTCTGATTGATATCACAAAAGAAGGCTTGTGTATCCAGGAATTCCACCTGATGTGGTTGGATGTTGTATTTGAGGGAGATTTTAGGATGGTGGCTGTTCAAAATTGCCATAAAATCATTAAAATCTGCCAGTGAATGTGGCCATATTCCAAAAATGTCATCCAGATATCTTAAATAGAGAGCTGGTATTTTGCTGCATTTTTGGAAAGCAGTTTTCTCCCAATCTGCCATGTAAATATCTGCATAAGCAGGTGAGTACTTTCGGCCCATGGCGCATCCAGAGACCTGCAGGAAAAACTTGCCATTAAATTCAAAGTCATTCCTTTCTAATGTGAGTTTCAATAGGTCGAGGATGAACTCATCAGGACGAGAGGGATCAGGGTTCCTGCTAAAACACTCAGCCACCGCTTTCAGACCCAGCGTTGTGTCTATGTTAGTGTACAAGGAGTCAACATCAACAGAAAAAATATACGCGTTAGTACATGTTCGTATGCTTTTCAATTTATTCACAAAATGATAAGTATCCTTAACATAACTGGGATGTTGCTGTGATAGTGGATTCAGAAAAAAATCGATGTACTCTGTGATGTTGTACGTCTCCGAGCCACAGTCGCTGACGATGGGTCTGCCACTGGGGATCACGTGCGGGACTGGCCACGATGCAGCAGGTTTGTGGATTTTCGGCAATAGATAGAATAGACGTGGACGAGGATTATCAGGTCCCATGAGGTAAGTTTTTTGTTTATTGTTTATGAATTTGTCCTTGTATAATTGTTCCACTCTATCTCTGACGATAGTTTGAGTTTCAGGTTGAAGTAAATATTGCAGCGGTTTATAATACTGGGTGTCATTAAGTTGCCTGTTGGCTTCCTGTAAATAATGAATTTTGTCCTGTAAACAGATTTGGCCTCCTTTGTCCGCTGCTTTAATGATGATGTCCGGGTTGTTAGCGAGACCAGCAAGCGCTCCTCTCTCCGCCTGGCTGATGTTTTGTCTGCCTGTGTGGCGCGGTTTAAGCTGGCGGAAAGCCGCTATATCTGCCCTGATGAGGTTCTGAATTGGAGAGGACACTGCTTCCAATTGCGGTTCCCAGTGTGATGGGACAATAAAGGGTACGGTCTCTTGTTGTCTATTGTAGTCAAAGTAGTCTAATAACTTTAGTCTACGATGATAAAGGTGGAGGTCTTTACGTATTTCTGTTGTAGTTGGTGGTTTGGGTGTAGGTATAAAAGTCAATCCTTTCTCCAGTATTTGTATCTCCGCTCTATTTAAGGAGAATGACTGGCTTAGGTTAATTATGTTTGAGGATGAGGGGAGTACATGCACAGCATTTTCCCCTCTTACATGTTTAACTTAGACAGCCAGTGTTTGAGGATCTTATCCGCTGTTTCTTTCGTCCAATGAATTGGATCATTGGGATTGACTATGAAATCTGGTCTATCAATGCGGGTTAGGAAATTATATTTCAACCTGATTTTTTTGTTCATGTCAGAGATTAACAGTTGTTGGTTTTCCGGTATTCTGTTCGAATAGTGGATAATGGGGACGTGGATGATAGCCATCGGGAAGGCCGTTGTTGTTACGGCAACTAGTTGTTGCAGCTGTTTGCACGAGGTGGGTGTGGTCTGTTCTCTCAAGCAGTTATTCAGACCGACTGACAGGATCACATGTTCAACTTGTGGTTGTATACTCAATTTTTTAAGCAGATGTGTTATATGTGAACAGGTGGCACCGGGATAGCTGTCCACTTGGACCCGCTCGTCGGTGAAAACTGGGATTCTGGCTAAGTTGGAGTCACCGATTATTAAAATCGGTTTCCTGACCGTCAGTCGCCAGTCCTGGTTCTTATAGCTGGTGTGCTGATGCACCGTCGGTTCAGTGCGCTCCAGTGTGGTCCGTATGCGGGAGGTGGTACGTTGGGGTTTAGGTGCAGAAATGGAGTCAGACTGAGGGGCATTAGTGTCATTTTGACTTTCAATTGTGCCCTCTGTCATCATATTTTTATCTCCATCTTGTGCCCCCGCCCCCACTGTGTTCACCGCACTCACCGGTTCGGACTCAGCGAGCGCCCCTTGAGTGACGTCACCGAGTGCGCCGTCCGCTGCAGGGGTCAGCGTGATCTCCTCGGACACGGTGACGGCTACGTTCGAGAATTGGGGACCAGTTGGTAAGTTATCTGTAGTGTCTTCTTCACAAACTAGTTCAAAATTGACTTTGGGAATGTTGTCTTGTTTTGTATTACTGGAATATTGATCTGTGATTTCATTCGGTGGAGGTGATTTGTCCGTTGCAGGCTGTGAAGCTAGTAGCGGTGCGTCCGCGTGGCTCGGGTGCACTTGAGCCATTGTCTGCCTGTGCGCCTGGCGTGCCGCTGTCGGTTCCTGGGCCGGAGGGGGCGCAGGAGCTAGCATGGTGTTTGGCTCGTTCCCCGTGATGACCGGGTCGTTCCCCCCCGAGCCTGGTTCGGTCTGGTTCGGCTCAGCTGGATCAGAGAGACCCATGCTTTCTGGCCGCGCCGCTGGAGGAAGGGGAGGGAAATCTGCGGTGTTAAAAACAGATGGAGGAGCGGTTGCAGGTACGTGTTTGTAGTTCTTTATCAGATTTTTGCAGGTTTCTACCGACGATGGTGTCAATTTTCTCCTGTATCTGTTTTTGGCCCAAATCAAGGTTTTGTCAAAGCTAGTCTGGTCCCAGGGTCCTACCTGATTAAGCTCCGTGGCCAGTACCGCATCATAGTGGTCTCTGAGGATGTGCGTATTTGTCAACATCCACTGAATGGTATTGGCTCTTACTCTGTCTATTACAGATGTGTTGGGTGAGGATGGTTTAATCGAGGAGCTGATTCTGTTCGCTAATTTCAGCATGCCCTGCGGGAGAGTGTCTTTGCTGATCATTTCATTAATAATTTCTGCATGATGAACCGCTTGTAAGATTTTGAAATATCTTTTGGTATTGTCAGGTTGATGGATGACATTCTCGCTGTTCGTAGCGTTTCGTTGGTTAATTGTATTATTTTTCCTGACTCGGTTTGGAGACCAATTGCGCGAGGGAGATTCGCTGCAGTCTGGCTGTGCGGCTAGGACACTGAAACGGTTGGTCAGAGGAAGCGCCATGGAACCGTAGGGCTCCGGTGAGTAGAGTCTATTGGCTGGAGTGGAAGACTACAGGTAAGTGTTCAACTATAGAAAAATAATTTTTTGATAATAAATTATTGTTTTTCCTGGAAAAAAAAAGGGGGGGGGGGGGGGCTAAAATAAGAAATCAAAAAAGATCACCACCTACAGGAGGAACTCGGTTGAAACCGAATTCTATCAAAAAAAGAAAAAAACAAGTTAGAAAGAGGGCGATCTGAAAAGCGCTAGGAAAAAAAAAAAAAAAAAAAAAAATTGTTTTTATATTAAAAATTTAAAAAGAAGGGGGGTTATTAAAAATGACAATAACACAAGTAGATAGAAACAACAAAAACAATTTGTATAAATTTGTGGAGTTATAAGAAGAAATTCAAAAACTCCTTAAAAGGACTCTTAAGAGGAAAATTCCCTTTGCTGTGTAAACAACTGTAAAAAACTGTGTTCTATCAAATTGACACAACACTTAAAATAAATAAATTAATTAATAAGCTTGGCTGTTTCACTGAGAAGATATAAATAAATAATAGTGTCACTTCAATAGCTAAGCCAACATAAAAATTGTTACAACCGAGGTTAAAGCATTGAAATGTTGGCTCCGCTTTACAAAATGGCCGCTAGTGGACGGTAAAGTGACACCGCTACATTCAAATGGTCGAGTGCTTTTACTATGAAAGGCATTCGATCAAAAATAAATACATTGATAAAAAAACTCAGTCCAGATTAATCCAAGCATACATCATATCATAAAGAGAAATTAAAAAAACCAATAAATATATTTAAGTGAAATACACAGTTATTAGTTTTTACAGTGATTTGTGGTTGTCTTATAGAAGCTTGTACAGTTCTTTTTTCAGGAGGGGGGTGCAATAAAATAATAAAAGAAGACAAATTAGGCCCCCCTGAATAAAGGCTGGTTGCTGACACACAATAAAATGCTCACTTATGGAGTCTCTTTTTAGCTAGCGGGGAGAGAAGATGGAGTCGGCTTTTGTTTGCCTTTTACTTCCTGATCCGATGTTTCACTCACCCGATGCCGTTTTTGTGAGTCAGTAGCAGGATAAAGCTTCCAGAACGGGTTGTAACCTGGTAGGTAACAGGTTGAGTATGCAAAAGGTAATATACAATCCTCGTTTTCAAAAGTCCTCTCGTGGAGTTCAAATGGTGACCGGTCTAACGTTTCGCCTATCTCAGGCTTCATCAGAGACTGGAGGATACAAGGTGGAAACCGGAAGATAAGAAGAGTTTTCCGTGGCGGTAACCCCGTAGGGGGTCGTTGTGATTGGTCCTGGAGATGTCCTGCGCCCACCGTCGGACTGTCCCCCGTGACGATGGACACACCCCTCTTCCTATCTTCACAGAGCGGTAATTAATGCTTTATGTTATAGAGAAGGAAATTGTTTCTTTAGCATTTCTAAACACCTTGTAAAAAAAATGTCTGTTTGTTTGTACCCATCTTATAGGAGAAGAATTGACTGACCTGGCTCTGGCAGGGTTAGGTTAGGGGACAAAGCTCTTTAAAATAAATAGAAATTTCTAATAAAAAAAGCAGCTCTGGCAACAGGTATCTACTCTGTCATTTATTTATTTTTGTTTCTCCTTGGGGGTTTCTATAACTCCAATAGTGCAAAATTAAATAAAATAAAATAAAATAAAATTTGACAAAGACAACAATAAGATAACAATACATAAATAAAATTTTAAAACCAAATAAATTAGGGTTAAAAAAAGATATTTTAATTTCCTAAAACCACCGTGAAAGCGAGGGAGAGAGCCAATTAAGGGTTAAAAATTCCTATAAGAATATAAATGAAAATGGAGGTAAGGTGTGTGGGGGTTGGTCTTGTGGGGGTTAAAAGACCTTAGGGTTAGGGCCCCCCCTGAATGGTTAAGGTTAGGGGAGGGGCCATGTACAGGTTAAATAAAAATAGTTTTATTATGATATGGTTGATGTTAGGCATACTCTCCTAGGTGGTTATGGTTAGGAAATAAGTTCTGGAAATAATAATAGGGAGAAAAAAAAAAAAAAAAAAAAAAAATTAGATATGGCTGAGTATTGTATCAATAAATTAAAGGTTGGGTTATTGTATACCAAAGGAAATTAATTAGCACACAAAAGGAGGGAAAACTCATACCATTCAGTTAAAAACAACACCAAGTTAATCTGCAGGTTAAGCAAGGAGAGATATTTTTATATATTTATGAGAGAGAGTAGGATAAGGACAATGAAATGGTATTTATTAATATATTATTGCTTTTAAAACTTATGTTATAATTCTAGCCTCCAAGTTGTTTTTATAGTTTTTAAATTTTTATTGTATTTTTAAACTATCTTTTTACTGTTAAACACATGTAAATAAAATCCTTATATGTAAAAGATAGTTGGTTTTATATTTTTTTATTTTAAAAAAAACAATTTTTTGAAAAAGAAATACTTAGGAGTTCTTAAAAAGGTTATTTATTAAAAGCAATAATTTCTAAATACCTTTTGTAAAAAAACCTTAAATTATTGTTTTTCATTTAGTCCTTTTGGGTTTATAGTTTCCAAAGTGTTTATCCATTCTCTCTCTTTTCTTTTCCTAAAGGATCTAGACCAATTATTATTGTTTTCCAGTCCCAAAAAGATGTAATTATTGGGACCATGATTTCTAAGATGATTATAAAGAATAGTCGAGTTTTCCGTTTTATTAATTTGGTATGTATGTTGATAGATCCTGGTTTTAAGGCTGTTACCTGTCTCTCCTATGTAAATTTTTTTGCAGATGGTACACTGGATTGCATAGACTACATTTCTGACATTTTCTTCAAAGCTCTGTCTAATGGGAGCACCTTTCTCAGAGAATGTATTTTCTATAAAGAGTGTATTTATAAATTTGGGGTTGTTTGAGCGTGGTCTTTCTTGTTTTGCCATAGCTGTGTGTACCAAAATGTCCTTGAGGTTCTTGTTTCTCCTGTAGGCAGTGATCATCTTAAAATCTCCCAGTTCCTGGATCTGATTTTGTGCCTTCTGAAAATTGGTTTTCAATTCAGAGTTTAGTTGTGATACATGAGGTGAGTAAGTAATCACAAAAGGTATGACAGGCATGTTATTTTTTCTGCTAGTATATTCCCCGGATGATTCAAAAAGTCTCCTCACTTCACTTTTGGCGGCTCTGAGGAACCTGGCTGAATAGCCTCTAGGTCTCAGAGCCGCAAATAGAGTGTTGGTGGCAGTTTCTGTATCTTGTTTATAGGTGCAGATCCTGTGAAATCTGATGAGTTGTGATTTTATGAGACCTTTATATGTATGACGGGGATGGAAACTAGTCTTATGGAGTAAAGCATGCCTGTCTGTATCCTTGAAATGTACTCTAGTGGCTAAACCTTTTGAACTCTGATTGATATCACAAAAGAAGGCTTGTGTATCCAGGAATTCCACCTGATGTGGTTGGATGTTGTATTTGAGGGAGATTTTAGGATGGTGGCTGTTCAAAATTGCCATAAAATCATTAAAATCTGCCAGTGAATGTGGCCATATTCCAAAAATGTCATCCAGATATCTTAAATAGAGAGCTGGTATTTTGCTGCATTTTTGGAAAGCAGTTTTCTCCCAATCTGCCATGTAAATATCTGCATAAGCAGGTGAGTACTTTCGGCCCATGGCGCATCCAGAGACCTGCAGGAAAAACTTGCCATTAAATTCAAAGTCATTCCTTTCTAATGTGAGTTTCAATAGGTCGAGGATGAACTCATCAGGACGAGAGGGATCAGGGTTCCTGCTAAAACACTCAGCCACCGCTTTCAGACCCAGCGTTGTGTCTATGTTAGTGTACAAGGAGTCAACATCAACAGAAAAAATATACGCGTTAGTACATGTTCGTATGCTTTTCAATTTATTCACAAAATGATAAGTATCCTTAACATAACTGGGATGTTGCTGTGATAGTGGATTCAGAAAAAAATCGATGTACTCTGTGATGTTGTACGTCTCCGAGCCACAGTCGCTGACGATGGGTCTGCCACTGGGGATCACGTGCGGGACTGGCCACGATGCAGCAGGTTTGTGGATTTTCGGCAATAGATAGAATAGACGTGGACGAGGATTATCAGGTCCCATGAGGTAAGTTTTTTGTTTATTGTTTATGAATTTGTCCTTGTATAATTGTTCCACTCTATCTCTGACGATAGTTTGAGTTTCAGGTTGAAGTAAATATTGCAGCGGTTTATAATACTGGGTGTCATTAAGTTGCCTGTTGGCTTCCTGTAAATAATGAATTTTGTCCTGTAAACAGATTTGGCCTCCTTTGTCCGCTGCTTTAATGATGATGTCCGGGTTGTTAGCGAGACCAGCAAGCGCTCCTCTCTCCGCCTGGCTGATGTTTTGTCTGCCTGTGTGGCGCGGTTTAAGCTGGCGGAAAGCCGCTATATCTGCCCTGATGAGGTTCTGAATTGGAGAGGACACTGCTTCCAATTGCGGTTCCCAGTGTGATGGGACAATAAAGGGTACGGTCTCTTGTTGTCTATTGTAGTCAAAGTAGTCTAATAACTTTAGTCTACGATGATAAAGGTGGAGGTCTTTACGTATTTCTGTTGTAGTTGGTGGTTTGGGTGTAGGTATAAAAGTCAATCCTTTCTCCAGTATTTGTATCTCCGCTCTATTTAAGGAGAATGACTGGCTTAGGTTAATTATGTTTGAGGATGAGGGGAGTACATGCACAGCATTTTCCCCTCTTACATGTTTAACTTAGACAGCCAGTGTTTGAGGATCTTATCCGCTGTTTCTTTCGTCCAATGAATTGGATCATTGGGATTGACTATGAAATCTGGTCTATCAATGCGGGTTAGGAAATTATATTTCAACCTGATTTTTTTGTTCATGTCAGAGATTAACAGTTGTTGGTTTTCCGGTATTCTGTTCGAATAGTGGATAATGGGGACGTGGATGATAGCCATCGGGAAGGCCGTTGTTGTTACGGCAACTAGTTGTTGCAGCTGTTTGCACGAGGTGGGTGTGGTCTGTTCTCTCAAGCAGTTATTCAGACCGACTGACAGGATCACATGTTCAACTTGTGGTTGTATACTCAATTTTTTAAGCAGATGTGTTATATGTGAACAGGTGGCACCGGGATAGCTGTCCACTTGGACCCGTTCGTCGGTGAAAACTGGGATTCTGGCTAAGTTGGAGTCACCGATTATTAAAATCGGTTTCCTGACCGTCAGTCGCCAGTCCTGGTTCTTATAGCTGGTGTGCTGATGCACCGTCGGTTCAGTGCGCTCCAGTGTGGTCCGTATGCGGGAGGTGGTACGTTGGGGTTTAGGTGCAGAAATGGAGTCAGACTGAGGGGCATTAGTGTCATTTTGACTTTCAATTGTGCCCTCTGTCATCATATTTTTATCTCCATCTTGTGCCCCCGCCCCCACTGTGTTCACCGCACTCACCGGTTCGGACTCAGCGAGCGCCCCTTGAGTGACGTCACCGAGTGCGCCGTCCGCTGCAGGGGTCAGCGTGATCTCCTCGGACACGGTGACGGCTACGTTCGAGAATTGGGGACCAGTTGGTAAGTTATCTGTAGTGTCTTCTTCACAAACTAGTTCAAAATTGACTTTGGGAATGTTGTCTTGTTTTGTATTACTGGAATATTGATCTGTGATTTCATTCGGTGGAGGTGATTTGTCCGTTGCAGGCTGTGAAGCTAGTAGCGGTGCGTCCGCGTGGCTCGGGTGCACTTGAGCCATTGTCTGCCTGTGCGCCTGGCGTGCCGCTGTCGGTTCCTGGGCCGGAGGGGGCGCAGGAGCTAGCATGGTGTTTGGCTCGTTCCCCGTGATGACCGGGTCGTTCCCCCCCGAGCCTGGTTCGGTCTGGTTCGGCTCAGCTGGATCAGAGAGACCCATGCTTTCTGGCCGCGCCGCTGGAGGAAGGGGAGGGAAATCTGCGGTGTTAAAAACAGATGGAGGAGCGGTTGCAGGTACGTGTTTGTAGTTCTTTATCAGATTTTTGCAGGTTTCTACCGACGATGGTGTCAATTTTCTCCTGTATCTGTTTTTGGCCCAAATCAAGGTTTTGTCAAAGCTAGTCTGGTCCCAGGGTCCTACCTGATTAAGCTCCGTGGCCAGTACCGCATCATAGTGGTCTCTGAGGATGTGCGTATTTGTCAACATCCACTGAATGGTATTGGCTCTTACTCTGTCTATTACAGATGTGTTGGGTGAGGATGGTTTAATCGAGGAGCTGATTCTGTTCGCTAATTTCAGCATGCCCTGCGGGAGAGTGTCTTTGCTGATCATTTCATTAATAATTTCTGCATGATGAACCGCTTGTAAGATTTTGAAATATCTTTTGGTATTGTCAGGTTGATGGATGACATTCTCGCTGTTCGTAGCGTTTCGTTGGTTAATTGTATTATTTTTCCTGACTCGGTTTGGAGACCAATTGCGCGAGGGAGATTCGCTGCAGTCTGGCTGTGCGGCTAGGACACTGAAACGGTTGGTCAGAGGAAGCGCCATGGAACCGTAGGGCTCCGGTGAGTAGAGTCTATTGGCTGGAGTGGAAGACTACAGGTAAGTGTTCAACTATAGAAAAATAATTTTTTGATAATAAATTATTGTTTTTCCTGGAAAAAAAAAGGGGGGGGGGGGGGCTAAAATAAGAAATCAAAAAAGATCACCACCTACAGGAGGAACTCGGTTGAAACCGAATTCTATCAAAAAAAGAAAAAAACAAGTTAGAAAGAGGGCGATCTGAAAAGCGCTAGGAAAAAAAAAAAAAAAAAAAAAAAAAAAAAAAAAAAAAAATTGTTTTTATATTAAAAATTTAAAAAGAAGGGGGGTTATTAAAAATGACAATAACACAAGTAGATAGAAACAACAAAAACAATTTGTATAAATTTGTGGAGTTATAAGAAGAAATTCAAAAACTCCTTAAAAGGACTCTTAAGAGGAAAATTCCCTTTGCTGTGTAAACAACTGTAAAAAACTGTGTTCTATCAAATTGACACAACACTTAAAATAAATAAATTAATTAATAAGCTTGGCTGTTTCACTGAGAAGATATAAATAAATAATAGTGTCACTTCAATAGCTAAGCCAACATAAAAATTGTTACAACCGAGGTTAAAGCATTGAAATGTTGGCTCCGCTTTACAAAATGGCCGCTAGTGGACGGTAAAGTGACACCGCTACATTCAAATGGTCGAGTGCTTTTACTATGAAAGGCATTCGATCAAAAATAAATACATTGATAAAAAAACTCAGTCCAGATTAATCCAAGCATACATCATATCATAAAGAGAAATTAAAAAAACCAATAAATATATTTAAGTGAAATACACAGTTATTAGTTTTTACAGTGATTTGTGGTTGTCTTATAGAAGCTTGTACAGTTCTTTTTTCAGGAGGGGGGTGCAATAAAATAATAAAAGAAGACAAATTAGGCCCCCCTGAATAAAGGCTGGTTGCTGACACACAATAAAATGCTCACTTATGGAGTCTCTTTTTAGCTAGCGGGGAGAGAAGATGGAGTCGGCTTTTGTTTGCCTTTTACTTCCTGATCCGATGTTTCACTCACCCGATGCCGTTTTTGTGAGTCAGTAGCAGGATAAAGCTTCCAGAACGGGTTGTAACCTGGTAGGTAACAGGTTGAGTATGCAAAAGGTAATATACAATCCTCGTTTTCAAAAGTCCTCTCGTGGAGTTCAAATGGTGACCGGTCTAACGTTTCGCCTATCTCAGGCTTCATCAGAGACTGGAGGATACAAGGTGGAAACCGGAAGATAAGAAGAGTTTTCCGTGGCGGTAACCCCGTAGGGGGTCGTTGTGATTGGTCCTGGAGATGTCCTGCGCCCACCGTCGGACTGTCCCCCGTGACGATGGACACACCCCTCTTCCTATCTTCACAGAGCGGTAATTAATGCTTTATGTTATAGAGAAGGAAATTGTTTCTTTAGCATTTCTAAACACCTTGTAAAAAAATGTCTGTTTGTTTGTACCCATCTTATAGGAGAAGAATTGACTGACCTGGCTCTGGCAGGGTTAGGTTAGGGGACAAAGCTCTTTAAAATAAATAGAAATTTCTAATAAAAAAAGCAGCTCTGGCAACAGGTATCTACTCTGTCATTTATTTATTTTTGTTTCTCCTTGGGGGTTTCTATAACTCCAATAGTGCAAAATTAAATAAAATAAAATAAAATAAAATTTGACAAAGACAACAATAAGATAACAATACATAAATAAAATTTTAAAACCAAATAAATTAGGGTTAAAAAAAGATATTTTAATTTCCTAAAACCACCGTGAAAGCGAGGGAGAGAGCCAATTAAGGGTTAAAAATTCCTATAAGAATATAAATGAAAATGGAGGTAAGGTGTGTGGGGGTTGGTCTTGTGGGGGTTAAAAGACCTTAGGGTTAGGGCCCCCCCTGAATGGTTAAGGTTAGGGGAGGGGCCATGTACAGGTTAAATAAAAATAGTTTTATTATGATATGGTTGATGTTAGGCATACTCTCCTAGGTGGTTATGGTTAGGAAATAAGTTCTGGAAATAATAATAGGGAGAAAAAAAAAAAAAAAAAAAAAAAAAAAAAAAAAAAAAAAAAAAAAAAATTAGATATGGCTGAGTATTGTATCAATAAATTAAAGGTTGGGTTATTGTATACCAAAGGAAATTAATTAGCACACAAAAGGAGGGAAAACTCATACCATTCAGTTAAAAACAACACCAAGTTAATCTGCAGGTTAAGCAAGGAGAGATATTTTTATATATTTATGAGAGAGAGTAGGATAAGGACAATGAAATGGTATTTATTAATATATTATTGCTTTTAAAACTTATGTTATAATTCTAGCCTCCAAGTTGTTTTTATAGTTTTTAAATTTTTATTGTATTTTTAAACTATCTTTTTACTGTTAAACACATGTAAATAAAATCCTTATATGTAAAAGATAGTTGGTTTTATATTTTTTTATTTTAAAAAAAACAATTTTTTGAAAAAGAAATACTTAGGAGTTCTTAAAAAGGTTATTTATTAAAAGCAATAATTTCTAAATACCTTTTGTAAAAAAACCTTAAATTATTGTTTTTCATTTAGTCCTTTTGGGTTTATAGTTTCCAAAGTGTTTATCCATTCTCTCTCTTTTCTTTTCCTAAAGGATCTAGACCAATTATTATTGTTTTCCAGTCCCAAAAAGATGTAATTATTGGGACCATGATTTCTAAGATGATTATAAAGAATAGTCGAGTTTTCCGTTTTATTAATTTGGTATGTATGTTGATAGATCCTGGTTTTAAGGCTGTTACCTGTCTCTCCTATGTAAATTTTTTTGCAGATGGTACACTGGATTGCATAGACTACATTTCTGACATTTTCTTCAAAGCTCTGTCTAATGGGAGCACCTTTCTCAGAGAATGTATTTTCTATAAAGAGTGTATTTATAAATTTGGGGTTGTTTGAGCGTGGTCTTTCTTGTTTTGCCATAGCTGTGTGTACCAAAATGTCCTTGAGGTTCTTGTTTCTCCTGTAGGCAGTGATCATCTTAAAATCTCCCAGTTCCTGGATCTGATTTTGTGCCTTCTGAAAATTGGTTTTCAATTCAGAGTTTAGTTGTGATACATGAGGTGAGTAAGTAATCACAAAAGGTATGACAGGCATGTTATTTTTTCTGCTAGTATATTCCCCGGATGATTCAAAAAGTCTCCTCACTTCACTTTTGGCGGCTCTGAGGAACCTGGCTGAATAGCCTCTAGGTCTCAGAGCCGCAAATAGAGTGTTGGTGGCAGTTTCTGTATCTTGTTTATAGGTGCAGATCCTGTGAAATCTGATGAGTTGTGATTTTATGAGACCTTTATATGTATGACGGGGATGGAAACTAGTCTTATGGAGTAAAGCATGCCTGTCTGTATCCTTGAAATGTACTCTAGTGGCTAAACCTTTTGAACTCTGATTGATATCACAAAAGAAGGCTTGTGTATCCAGGAATTCCACCTGATGTGGTTGGATGTTGTATTTGAGGGAGATTTTAGGATGGTGGCTGTTCAAAATTGCCATAAAATCATTAAAATCTGCCAGTGAATGTGGCCATATTCCAAAAATGTCATCCAGATATCTTAAATAGAGAGCTGGTATTTTGCTGCATTTTTGGAAAGCAGTTTTCTCCCAATCTGCCATGTAAATATCTGCATAAGCAGGTGAGTACTTTCGGCCCATGGCGCATCCAGAGACCTGCAGGAAAAACTTGCCATTAAATTCAAAGTCATTCCTTTCTAATGTGAGTTTCAATAGGTCGAGGATGAACTCATCAGGACGAGAGGGATCAGGGTTCCTGCTAAAACACTCAGCCACCGCTTTCAGACCCAGCGTTGTGTCTATGTTAGTGTACAAGGAGTCAACATCAACAGAAAAAATATACGCGTTAGTACATGTTCGTATGCTTTTCAATTTATTCACAAAATGATAAGTATCCTTAACATAACTGGGATGTTGCTGTGATAGTGGATTCAGAAAAAAATCGATGTACTCTGTGATGTTGTACGTCTCCGAGCCACAGTCGCTGACGATGGGTCTGCCACTGGGGATCACGTGCGGGACTGGCCACGATGCAGCAGGTTTGTGGATTTTCGGCAATAGATAGAATAGACGTGGACGAGGATTATCAGGTCCCATGAGGTAAGTTTTTTGTTTATTGTTTATGAATTTGTCCTTGTATAATTGTTCCACTCTATCTC
Source organism: Trachinotus anak (assembly GCF_046630095.1). Taxonomy (NCBI): domain Eukaryota; kingdom Metazoa; phylum Chordata; class Actinopteri; order Carangiformes; family Carangidae; genus Trachinotus; species Trachinotus anak. The sequence continues at coordinate 31,740 of NW_027273853.1, read as the reverse complement.
TGACGATAGTTTGAGTTTCAGGTTGAAGTAAATATTGCAGCGGTTTATAATACTGGGTGTCATTAAGTTGCCTGTTGGCTTCCTGTAAATAATGAATTTTGTCCTGTAAACAGATTTGGCCTCCTTTGTCCGCTGCTTTAATGATGATGTCCGGGTTGTTAGCGAGACCAGCAAGCGCTCCTCTCTCCGCCTGGCTGATGTTTTGTCTGCCTGTGTGGCGCGGTTTAAGCTGGCGGAAAGCCGCTATATCTGCCCTGATGAGGTTCTGAATTGGAGAGGACACTGCTTCCAATTGCGGTTCCCAGTGTGATGGGACAATAAAGGGTACGGTCTCTTGTTGTCTATTGTAGTCAAAGTAGTCTAATAACTTTAGTCTACGATGATAAAGGTGGAGGTCTTTACGTATTTCTGTTGTAGTTGGTGGTTTGGGTGTAGGTATAAAAGTCAATCCTTTCTCCAGTATTTGTATCTCCGCTCTATTTAAGGAGAATGACTGGCTTAGGTTAATTATGTTTGAGGATGAGGGGAGTACATGCACAGCATTTTCCCCTCTTACATGTTTAACTTAGACAGCCAGTGTTTGAGGATCTTATCCGCTGTTTCTTTCGTCCAATGAATTGGATCATTGGGATTGACTATGAAATCTGGTCTATCAATGCGGGTTAGGAAATTATATTTCAACCTGATTTTTTTGTTCATGTCAGAGATTAACAGTTGTTGGTTTTCCGGTATTCTGTTCGAATAGTGGATAATGGGGACGTGGATGATAGCCATCGGGAAGGCCGTTGTTGTTACGGCAACTAGTTGTTGCAGCTGTTTGCACGAGGTGGGTGTGGTCTGTTCTCTCAAGCAGTTATTCAGACCGACTGACAGGATCACATGTTCAACTTGTGGTTGTATACTCAATTTTTTAAGCAGATGTGTTATATGTGAACAGGTGGCACCGGGATAGCTGTCCACTTGGACCCGTTCGTCGGTGAAAACTGGGATTCTGGCTAAGTTGGAGTCACCGATTATTAAAATCGGTTTCCTGACCGTCAGTCGCCAGTCCTGGTTCTTATAGCTGGTGTGCTGATGCACCGTCGGTTCAGTGCGCTCCAGTGTGGTCCGTATGCGGGAGGTGGTACGTTGGGGTTTAGGTGCAGAAATGGAGTCAGACTGAGGGGCATTAGTGTCATTTTGACTTTCAATTGTGCCCTCTGTCATCATATTTTTATCTCCATCTTGTGCCCCCGCCCCCACTGTGTTCACCGCACTCACCGGTTCGGACTCAGCGAGCGCCCCTTGAGTGACGTCACCGAGTGCGCCGTCCGCTGCAGGGGTCAGCGTGATCTCCTCGGACACGGTGACGGCTACGTTCGAGAATTGGGGACCAGTTGGTAAGTTATCTGTAGTGTCTTCTTCACAAACTAGTTCAAAATTGACTTTGGGAATGTTGTCTTGTTTTGTATTACTGGAATATTGATCTGTGATTTCATTCGGTGGAGGTGATTTGTCCGTTGCAGGCTGTGAAGCTAGTAGCGGTGCGTCCGCGTGGCTCGGGTGCACTTGAGCCATTGTCTGCCTGTGCGCCTGGCGTGCCGCTGTCGGTTCCTGGGCCGGAGGGGGCGCAGGAGCTAGCATGGTGTTTGGCTCGTTCCCCGTGATGACCGGGTCGTTCCCCCCCGAGCCTGGTTCGGTCTGGTTCGGCTCAGCTGGATCAGAGAGACCCATGCTTTCTGGCCGCGCCGCTGGAGGAAGGGGAGGGAAATCTGCGGTGTTAAAAACAGATGGAGGAGCGGTTGCAGGTACGTGTTTGTAGTTCTTTATCAGATTTTTGCAGGTTTCTACCGACGATGGTGTCAATTTTCTCCTGTATCTGTTTTTGGCCCAAATCAAGGTTTTGTCAAAGCTAGTCTGGTCCCAGGGTCCTACCTGATTAAGCTCCGTGGCCAGTACCGCATCATAGTGGTCTCTGAGGATGTGCGTATTTGTCAACATCCACTGAATGGTATTGGCTCTTACTCTGTCTATTACAGATGTGTTGGGTGAGGATGGTTTAATCGAGGAGCTGATTCTGTTCGCTAATTTCAGCATGCCCTGCGGGAGAGTGTCTTTGCTGATCATTTCATTAATAATTTCTGCATGATGAACCGCTTGTAAGATTTTGAAATATCTTTTGGTATTGTCAGGTTGATGGATGACATTCTCGCTGTTCGTAGCGTTTCGTTGGTTAATTGTATTATTTTTCCTGACTCGGTTTGGAGACCAATTGCGCGAGGGAGATTCGCTGCAGTCTGGCTGTGCGGCTAGGACACTGAAACGGTTGGTCAGAGGAAGCGCCATGGAACCGTAGGGCTCCGGTGAGTAGAGTCTATTGGCTGGAGTGGAAGACTACAGGTAAGTGTTCAACTATAGAAAAATAATTTTTTGATAATAAATTATTGTTTTTCCTGGAAAAAAAAAGGGGGGGGGGGGGGCTAAAATAAGAAATCAAAAAAGATCACCACCTACAGGAGGAACTCGGTTGAAACCGAATTCTATCAAAAAAAGAAAAAAACAAGTTAGAAAGAGGGCGATCTGAAAAGCGCTAGGAAAAAAAAAAAAAAAAAAAAAAAAAAAAAAAAAAAAAAATTGTTTTTATATTAAAAATTTAAAAAGAAGGGGGGTTATTAAAAATGACAATAACACAAGTAGATAGAAACAACAAAAACAATTTGTATAAATTTGTGGAGTTATAAGAAGAAATTCAAAAACTCCTTAAAAGGACTCTTAAGAGGAAAATTCCCTTTGCTGTGTAAACAACTGTAAAAAACTGTGTTCTATCAAATTGACACAACACTTAAAATAAATAAATTAATTAATAAGCTTGGCTGTTTCACTGAGAAGATATAAATAAATAATAGTGTCACTTCAATAGCTAAGCCAACATAAAAATTGTTACAACCGAGGTTAAAGCATTGAAATGTTGGCTCCGCTTTACAAAATGGCCGCTAGTGGACGGTAAAGTGACACCGCTACATTCAAATGGTCGAGTGCTTTTACTATGAAAGGCATTCGATCAAAAATAAATACATTGATAAAAAAACTCAGTCCAGATTAATCCAAGCATACATCATATCATAAAGAGAAATTAAAAAAACCAATAAATATATTTAAGTGAAATACACAGTTATTAGTTTTTACAGTGATTTGTGGTTGTCTTATAGAAGCTTGTACAGTTCTTTTTTCAGGAGGGGGGTGCAATAAAATAATAAAAGAAGACAAATTAGGCCCCCCTGAATAAAGGCTGGTTGCTGACACACAATAAAATGCTCACTTATGGAGTCTCTTTTTAGCTAGCGGGGAGAGAAGATGGAGTCGGCTTTTGTTTGCCTTTTACTTCCTGATCCGATGTTTCACTCACCCGATGCCGTTTTTGTGAGTCAGTAGCAGGATAAAGCTTCCAGAACGGGTTGTAACCTGGTAGGTAACAGGTTGAGTATGCAAAAGGTAATATACAATCCTCGTTTTCAAAAGTCCTCTCGTGGAGTTCAAATGGTGACCGGTCTAACGTTTCGCCTATCTCAGGCTTCATCAGAGACTGGAGGATACAAGGTGGAAACCGGAAGATAAGAAGAGTTTTCCGTGGCGGTAACCCCGTAGGGGGTCGTTGTGATTGGTCCTGGAGATGTCCTGCGCCCACCGTCGGACTGTCCCCCGTGACGATGGACACACCCCTCTTCCTATCTTCACAGAGCGGTAATAGAGCGGTAATTAATGCTTTATGTTATAGAGAAGGAAATTGTTTCTTTAGCATTTCTAAACACCTTGTAAAAAAATGTCTGTTTGTTTGTACCCATCTTATAGGAGAAGAATTGACTGACCTGGCTCTGGCAGGGTTAGGTTAGGGGACAAAGCTCTTTAAAATAAATAGAAATTTCTAATAAAAAAAGCAGCTCTGGCAACAGGTATCTACTCTGTCATTTATTTATTTTTGTTTCTCCTTGGGGGTTTCTATAACTCCAATAGTGCAAAATTAAATAAAATAAAATAAAATAAAATTTGACAAAGACAACAATAAGATAACAATACATAAATAAAATTTTAAAACCAAATAAATTAGGGTTAAAAAAAGATATTTTAATTTCCTAAAACCACCGTGAAAGCGAGGGAGAGAGCCAATTAAGGGTTAAAAATTCCTATAAGAATATAAATGAAAATGGAGGTAAGGTGTGTGGGGGTTGGTCTTGTGGGGGTTAAAAGACCTTAGGGTTAGGGCCCCCCCTGAATGGTTAAGGTTAGGGGAGGGGCCATGTACAGGTTAAATAAAAATAGTTTTATTATGATATGGTTGATGTTAGGCATACTCTCCTAGGTGGTTATGGTTAGGAAATAAGTTCTGGAAATAATAATAGGGAGAAAAAAAAAAAAAAAAAAAAAAAAAAAAAAAAAAAATTAGATATGGCTGAGTATTGTATCAATAAATTAAAGGTTGGGTTATTGTATACCAAAGGAAATTAATTAGCACACAAAAGGAGGGAAAACTCATACCATTCAGTTAAAAACAACACCAAGTTAATCTGCAGGTTAAGCAAGGAGAGATATTTTTATATATTTATGAGAGAGAGTAGGATAAGGACAATGAAATGGTATTTATTAATATATTATTGCTTTTAAAACTTATGTTATAATTCTAGCCTCCAAGTTGTTTTTATAGTTTTTAAATTTTTATTGTATTTTTAAACTATCTTTTTACTGTTAAACACATGTAAATAAAATCCTTATATGTAAAAGATAGTTGGTTTTATATTTTTTTATTTTAAAAAAAACAATTTTTTGAAAAAGAAATACTTAGGAGTTCTTAAAAAGGTTATTTATTAAAAGCAATAATTTCTAAATACCTTTTGTAAAAAAACCTTAAATTATTGTTTTTCATTTAGTCCTTTTGGGTTTATAGTTTCCAAAGTGTTTATCCATTCTCTCTCTTTTCTTTTCCTAAAGGATCTAGACCAATTATTATTGTTTTCCAGTCCCAAAAAGATGTAATTATTGGGACCATGATTTCTAAGATGATTATAAAGAATAGTCGAGTTTTCCGTTTTATTAATTTGGTATGTATGTTGATAGATCCTGGTTTTAAGGCTGTTACCTGTCTCTCCTATGTAAATTTTTTTGCAGATGGTACACTGGATTGCATAGACTACATTTCTGACATTTTCTTCAAAGCTCTGTCTAATGGGAGCACCTTTCTCAGAGAATGTATTTTCTATAAAGAGTGTATTTATAAATTTGGGGTTGTTTGAGCGTGGTCTTTCTTGTTTTGCCATAGCTGTGTGTACCAAAATGTCCTTGAGGTTCTTGTTTCTCCTGTAGGCAGTGATCATCTTAAAATCTCCCAGTTCCTGGATCTGATTTTGTGCCTTCTGAAAATTGGTTTTCAATTCAGAGTTTAGTTGTGATACATGAGGTGAGTAAGTAATCACAAAAGGTATGACAGGCATGTTATTTTTTCTGCTAGTATATTCCCCGGATGATTCAAAAAGTCTCCTCACTTCACTTTTGGCGGCTCTGAGGAACCTGGCTGAATAGCCTCTAGGTCTCAGAGCCGCAAATAGAGTGTTGGTGGCAGTTTCTGTATCTTGTTTATAGGTGCAGATCCTGTGAAATCTGATGAGTTGTGATTTTATGAGACCTTTATATGTATGACGGGGATGGAAACTAGTCTTATGGAGTAAAGCATGCCTGTCTGTATCCTTGAAATGTACTCTAGTGGCTAAACCTTTTGAACTCTGATTGATATCACAAAAGAAGGCTTGTGTATCCAGGAATTCCACCTGATGTGGTTGGATGTTGTATTTGAGGGAGATTTTAGGATGGTGGCTGTTCAAAATTGCCATAAAATCATTAAAATCTGCCAGTGAATGTGGCCATATTCCAAAAATGTCATCCAGATATCTTAAATAGAGAGCTGGTATTTTGCTGCATTTTTGGAAAGCAGTTTTCTCCCAATCTGCCATGTAAATATCTGCATAAGCAGGTGAGTACTTTCGGCCCATGGCGCATCCAGAGACCTGCAGGAAAAACTTGCCATTAAATTCAAAGTCATTCCTTTCTAATGTGAGTTTCAATAGGTCGAGGATGAACTCATCAGGACGAGAGGGATCAGGGTTCCTGCTAAAACACTCAGCCACCGCTTTCAGACCCAGCGTTGTGTCTATGTTAGTGTACAAGGAGTCAACATCAACAGAAAAAATATACGCGTTAGTACATGTTCGTATGCTTTTCAATTTATTCACAAAATGATAAGTATCCTTAACATAACTGGGATGTTGCTGTGATAGTGGATTCAGAAAAAAATCGATGTACTCTGTGATGTTGTACGTCTCCGAGCCACAGTCGCTGACGATGGGTCTGCCACTGGGGATCACGTGCGGGACTGGCCACGATGCAGCAGGTTTGTGGATTTTCGGCAATAGATAGAATAGACGTGGACGAGGATTATCAGGTCCCATGAGGTAAGTTTTTTGTTTATTGTTTATGAATTTGTCCTTGTATAATTGTTCCACTCTATCTCTGACGATAGTTTGAGTTTCAGGTTGAAGTAAATATTGCAGCGGTTTATAATACTGGGTGTCATTAAGTTGCCTGTTGGCTTCCTGTAAATAATGAATTTTGTCCTGTAAACAGATTTGGCCTCCTTTGTCCGCTGCTTTAATGATGATGTCCGGGTTGTTAGCGAGACCAGCAAGCGCTCCTCTCTCCGCCTGGCTGATGTTTTGTCTGCCTGTGTGGCGCGGTTTAAGCTGGCGGAAAGCCGCTATATCTGCCCTGATGAGGTTCTGAATTGGAGAGGACACTGCTTCCAATTGCGGTTCCCAGTGTGATGGGACAATAAAGGGTACGGTCTCTTGTTGTCTATTGTAGTCAAAGTAGTCTAATAACTTTAGTCTACGATGATAAAGGTGGAGGTCTTTACGTATTTCTGTTGTAGTTGGTGGTTTGGGTGTAGGTATAAAAGTCAATCCTTTCTCCAGTATTTGTATCTCCGCTCTATTTAAGGAGAATGACTGGCTTAGGTTAATTATGTTTGAGGATGAGGGGAGTACATGCACAGCATTTTCCCCTCTTACATGTTTAACTTAGACAGCCAGTGTTTGAGGATCTTATCCGCTGTTTCTTTCGTCCAATGAATTGGATCATTGGGATTGACTATGAAATCTGGTCTATCAATGCGGGTTAGGAAATTATATTTCAACCTGATTTTTTTGTTCATGTCAGAGATTAACAGTTGTTGGTTTTCCGGTATTCTGTTCGAATAGTGGATAATGGGGACGTGGATGATAGCCATCGGGAAGGCCGTTGTTGTTACGGCAACTAGTTGTTGCAGCTGTTTGCACGAGGTGGGTGTGGTCTGTTCTCTCAAGCAGTTATTCAGACCGACTGACAGGATCACATGTTCAACTTGTGGTTGTATACTCAATTTTTTAAGCAGATGTGTTATATGTGAACAGGTGGCACCGGGATAGCTGTCCACTTGGACCCGTTCGTCGGTGAAAACTGGGATTCTGGCTAAGTTGGAGTCACCGATTATTAAAATCGGTTTCCTGACCGTCAGTCGCCAGTCCTGGTTCTTATAGCTGGTGTGCTGATGCACCGTCGGTTCAGTGCGCTCCAGTGTGGTCCGTATGCGGGAGGTGGTACGTTGGGGTTTAGGTGCAGAAATGGAGTCAGACTGAGGGGCATTAGTGTCATTTTGACTTTCAATTGTGCCCTCTGTCATCATATTTTTATCTCCATCTTGTGCCCCCGCCCCCACTGTGTTCACCGCACTCACCGGTTCGGACTCAGCGAGCGCCCCTTGAGTGACGTCACCGAGTGCGCCGTCCGCTGCAGGGGTCAGCGTGATCTCCTCGGACACGGTGACGGCTACGTTCGAGAATTGGGGACCAGTTGGTAAGTTATCTGTAGTGTCTTCTTCACAAACTAGTTCAAAATTGACTTTGGGAATGTTGTCTTGTTTTGTATTACTGGAATATTGATCTGTGATTTCATTCGGTGGAGGTGATTTGTCCGTTGCAGGCTGTGAAGCTAGTAGCGGTGCGTCCGCGTGGCTCGGGTGCACTTGAGCCATTGTCTGCCTGTGCGCCTGGCGTGCCGCTGTCGGTTCCTGGGCCGGAGGGGGCGCAGGAGCTAGCATGGTGTTTGGCTCGTTCCCCGTGATGACCGGGTCGTTCCCCCCCGAGCCTGGTTCGGTCTGGTTCGGCTCAGCTGGATCAGAGAGACCCATGCTTTCTGGCCGCGCCGCTGGAGGAAGGGGAGGGAAATCTGCGGTGTTAAAAACAGATGGAGGAGCGGTTGCAGGTACGTGTTTGTAGTTCTTTATCAGATTTTTGCAGGTTTCTACCGACGATGGTGTCAATTTTCTCCTGTATCTGTTTTTGGCCCAAATCAAGGTTTTGTCAAAGCTAGTCTGGTCCCAGGGTCCTACCTGATTAAGCTCCGTGGCCAGTACCGCATCATAGTGGTCTCTGAGGATGTGCGTATTTGTCAACATCCACTGAATGGTATTGGCTCTTACTCTGTCTATTACAGATGTGTTGGGTGAGGATGGTTTAATCGAGGAGCTGATTCTGTTCGCTAATTTCAGCATGCCCTGCGGGAGAGTGTCTTTGCTGATCATTTCATTAATAATTTCTGCATGATGAACCGCTTGTAAGATTTTGAAATATCTTTTGGTATTGTCAGGTTGATGGATGACATTCTCGCTGTTCGTAGCGTTTCGTTGGTTAATTGTATTATTTTTCCTGACTCGGTTTGGAGACCAATTGCGCGAGGGAGATTCGCTGCAGTCTGGCTGTGCGGCTAGGACACTGAAACGGTTGGTCAGAGGAAGCGCCATGGAACCGTAGGGCTCCGGTGAGTAGAGTCTATTGGCTGGAGTGGAAGACTACAGGTAAGTGTTCAACTATAGAAAAATAATTTTTTGATAATAAATTATTGTTTTTCCTGGAAAAAAAAAGGGGGGGGGGGGGGCTAAAATAAGAAATCAAAAAAGATCACCACCTACAGGAGGAACTCGGTTGAAACCGAATTCTATCAAAAAAAGAAAAAAACAAGTTAGAAAGAGGGCGATCTGAAAAGCGCTAGGAAAAAAAAAAAAAAAAAAAAAAAAAAAAAAAAAAAAAAATTGTTTTTATATTAAAAATTTAAAAAGAAGGGGGGTTATTAAAAATGACAATAACACAAGTAGATAGAAACAACAAAAACAATTTGTATAAATTTGTGGAGTTATAAGAAGAAATTCAAAAACTCCTTAAAAGGACTCTTAAGAGGAAAATTCCCTTTGCTGTGTAAACAACTGTAAAAAACTGTGTTCTATCAAATTGACACAACACTTAAAATAAATAAATTAATTAATAAGCTTGGCTGTTTCACTGAGAAGATATAAATAAATAATAGTGTCACTTCAATAGCTAAGCCAACATAAAAATTGTTACAACCGAGGTTAAAGCATTGAAATGTTGGCTCCGCTTTACAAAATGGCCGCTAGTGGACGGTAAAGTGACACCGCTACATTCAAATGGTCGAGTGCTTTTACTATGAAAGGCATTCGATCAAAAATAAATACATTGATAAAAAAACTCAGTCCAGATTAATCCAAGCATACATCATATCATAAAGAGAAATTAAAAAAACCAATAAATATATTTAAGTGAAATACACAGTTATTAGTTTTTACAGTGATTTGTGGTTGTCTTATAGAAGCTTGTACAGTTCTTTTTTCAGGAGGGGGGTGCAATAAAATAATAAAAGAAGACAAATTAGGCCCCCCTGAATAAAGGCTGGTTGCTGACACACAATAAAATGCTCACTTATGGAGTCTCTTTTTAGCTAGCGGGGAGAGAAGATGGAGTCGGCTTTTGTTTGCCTTTTACTTCCTGATCCGATGTTTCACTCACCCGATGCCGTTTTTGTGAGTCAGTAGCAGGATAAAGCTTCCAGAACGGGTTGTAACCTGGTAGGTAACAGGTTGAGTATGCAAAAGGTAATATACAATCCTCGTTTTCAAAAGTCCTCTCGTGGAGTTCAAATGGTGACCGGTCTAACGTTTCGCCTATCTCAGGCTTCATCAGAGACTGGAGGATACAAGGTGGAAACCGGAAGATAAGAAGAGTTTTCCGTGGCGGTAACCCCGTAGGGGGTCGTTGTGATTGGTCCTGGAGATGTCCTGCGCCCACCGTCGGACTGTCCCCCGTGACGATGGACACACCCCTCTTCCTATCTTCACAGAGCGGTAATTAATGCTTTATGTTATAGAGAAGGAAATTGTTTCTTTAGCATTTCTAAACACCTTGTAAAAAAATGTCTGTTTGTTTGTACCCATCTTATAGGAGAAGAATTGACTGACCTGGCTCTGGCAGGGTTAGGTTAGGGGACAAAGCTCTTTAAAATAAATAGAAATTTCTAATAAAAAAAGCAGCTCTGGCAACAGGTATCTACTCTGTCATTTATTTATTTTTGTTTCTCCTTGGGGGTTTCTATAACTCCAATAGTGCAAAATTAAATAAAATAAAATAAAATAAAATTTGACAAAGACAACAATAAGATAACAATACATAAATAAAATTTTAAAACCAAATAAATTAGGGTTAAAAAAAGATATTTTAATTTCCTAAAACCACCGTGAAAGCGAGGGAGAGAGCCAATTAAGGGTTAAAAATTCCTATAAGAATATAAATGAAAATGGAGGTAAGGTGTGTGGGGGTTGGTCTTGTGGGGGTTAAAAGACCTTAGGGTTAGGGCCCCCCCTGAATGGTTAAGGTTAGGGGAGGGGCCATGTACAGGTTAAATAAAAATAGTTTTATTATGATATGGTTGATGTTAGGCATACTCTCCTAGGTGGTTATGGTTAGGAAATAAGTTCTGGAAATAATAATAGGGAGAAAAAAAAAAAAAAAAAGGGTTAGGGTTAGGGTTAGGGTTAGGGTTAGGGTTAGGTTAGGGGACAAAGCTTTTTTAAAAAAAATTAAATAGAAATTTTTAATAAAAAAAGGCAGCTCTGGCAACAGGTAACTATATTGTCATTTATTTATTTTCGTTTCTCCTTGGGGGTTCCTATAACTCCAATAGTGCAAAATAAAAATTAAACAGAGACCATAATGAAATAACAATACATAAATAAATTTTAAAACTAAATAAATTAGGGTTAGAAAAAAATGTTTTAATTTCCTAAGACCACCGTGAAAGCGAGAGAGAGCCAATTAAAGGGTTAAAAAATATCCCTATAAAAATAAATAAAATGAAGATAGGGTGTGTGAGGGTTAAACTTGTGGGGGTTAAAAAACCTTAGGGTTAGGGTCCCCTCTGAATGGTTAAGGTTAGAGGAGGGGCCATGTACAGGTTAAATAAAAATAGTTATATTACAGAGATGGTTGGTGTTAGGCACTCTCTCAGGTGGTTATGGTTAGGAAATAGGTTCTGGAAAATAATAATAATAAAAAAAAAAAAAAAAAAAAAAAAAAAAAAAAAAATTAGTTATGACTGGGTATTGTATCAGTAAATCAAAAGCTAGGTTATTGTATACCAAAGGAGATTAATTAGCACACAATAGGAGGGAAAATTCAGGCCATACAGCTAAAAACAACACCAAATTGGTCTGCAGGTTTAAACAAGGAGAGATGTTTTTATTTATTTATGAGAGAGAGTAGGATAAGGACAATGAAATGGTATTTATTAATATATTATTGCTTTTAAAATTTATATTATAATTTTAGCCTCCAAGTTGTTTTTATAGTTTTTAAATTTTTATTGTATTTTTAAACTATCTTTTTACTGTTAAACATATGTAAATAAAAACCTTGTATGTAAAAGATAGTTGGTTTTATATTTTTTAATTAAAAATATTTCTAAATACCTTTTATAAAAAAAAAAAAAAAAAAAAAAAAAAAAAAAAAAAAAAAAACCTTAAATTATTGTTTTTCATTTAGTCCTTTTGGATCTATAGTTTCCAATATATTTATCCAGTCTCTCTCTTTTCTTTTTCTGAAGGATCTAGACCAATTGTTGTTATTTTCTAATCCCAAAAAGATGTAATTGTTGGGACCATGTTGTCTGAGATGCTTATAGAGAATAGTAGAGTTTTCTGTTTTATTGAGTTGATATGTATGTTGATAGATCCTGATTTTTAGGCTGTTGCCTGTCTCCCCTATGTATATTTTCTTGCAGATGGTGCACTGGATTGCGTAAACTACATTTTTAACATCCTCTTCAAAACTCTGTCTGATAGGAGCACCTTTGTCAGAGAATGTATTTTCTATAAAGAGTGTGTTTACAAACTTGGGGTTGTTTGAGCGTGGTCTTTCTTGTTTTCCCATAGCTGTGTGTACCAGAATGTCCTTCAGATTTTTGTTTCTCCTGTAGGCGGTGATCATCTTAAAATCTCCCAGTTGCTGGATTTGGTTTTGTGCCTTCTGAAAATTGGTTTTCAAAACAGAATTTAGTTGTGATACCTGAGGTGAGTAAGTAATCACAAAGGGTATGACCGGCATGTTATTCTTCCTGCTAGTATATTCCCCGGATGATTCAAAAAGTCTCCTTACCTCACTCTTGACGGCTCTGAGGAACCTGGCTGAGTAGCCTCTCGGCCTAAGAGCTGTAAATAGAGTGTTGGTAGCAGTTTCTGCATCCTGTTTGTAGGTGCAGATCCTGTGAAATCTGATAAGTTGTGATTTTATGAGACCTTTATATGTATGACGGGGATGAAAGCTAGTCTTATGGAGTAAGGCATGCCTGTCTGTATCCTTGAAATATACTCTAGTAGCTAAACCTTTTGAATTTTGATTGAAATCACAGAAGAAGGCTTGTGTGTCCAGGAATTCCACCTGTTGTGGTTGGATGTTGTGTTTAAGGGAGATTTTAGGATGGTGGTTATTTAAAATTGTCATGAAATCATTAAAATCTGCCAATGAATACGGCCATATTCCAAAAATATCGTCTAGATATCTTAGATAGAGGGCTGGAGTTTTGCTGCACTTTTGGAAAGCAGTCTTTTCCCAGTCTGCCATATAGATGTCTGCATATGCAGGTGAGTACTTACGGCCCATGGCGCATCCAGAGACCTGCAGGAAGAATTTGCCATTAAATTCAAAATCATTCCTTTCTAATGTGAGTTTTAGTAGGTCCAGGATGAACTCGTCTGGACGAGAGGGATCAGGATTCCTGCTAAAACACTCAGTCACTGCTTTCAGGCCCAGCGCTGTGTCGATGTTAGTGTACAGAGAGTCAACATCAATAGAAAAAATATACGCGTTAGTACATGTTCGTATATTTTTCAGTTTATTTACAAAGTGATAAGTATCTTTAACATAACTGGGATGTTGCTGTGATAGTGGATTCAGGAAGAAATCGATGTACTCCGTGATGTTATACGTCTCCGAGCCACAGTCACTGACGATGGGTCTGCCACTGGGGATCACATACGGGACTGGCCAAGACGCAGCAGGTTTGTGGATCTTTGGCAGTAGATAGAATAGACGTGGACGAGGATTATCAGGGCCCATAAGGTAAGTTTTTTGTTTATTGTTTATGAATTTGTCCTTGTATAATTGTTCAACTTTATCTCTGACGATAGTTTGAGTTTCAGGTTGAAGTAAATATTGTAACGGTTTATAGTAATGGATGTCGCTAAGTTGTCTATTGGCTTCTTGTAGATAATGATTTTTGTCCTGTAAACAGATTTGGCCTCCTTTATCCGCTGCTTTAATGATGATATCTGGGTTGTTGGCGAGACCAGCAAGCGCTCCCCTCTCCGCCTGGCTGATGTTTTGCCTGCCTGTGTGGCGCGGTTTGAACTGGCGGAAGGCTGCTATATCTGCCCTGATGAGGTTCTGGATTGGAGAAGACACTGCTTCCAATTTCGGTTCCCAATGTGATGGTACGATAAAGGGTACCGCTTCCTGTTGTTTATTATAATCAAAGTAGTCTAATAGCTTTATTCTACGATGATACAGGTGGAGGTCTTTGCGTATTTCTGTTGTAGTTGGTGGTTTGGGTGTCGGTATAAAAGTCAGTCCTTTTTCCAGGATTTGTATCTCTGTTCTATTTAGGGAGAATGACTGGCTTAAGTTAATTATGTTCGAAGAGGAGGGGAGTGCGTGGGTAGCATTTTCCCCTCTCACATGTTTAACTTAGCAAGCCAGTGTTTAAGGATCTTGTCGGCGGTCTCCTTTGTCCAATGAATTGGATCATTAGGATTAACTATGAAGTCTGGTCTGTCAATACGGGTAAGGAAGTTGTATTTTAGTCTGATTTTTTTGTTCATTTCAGAAATTAATAATTGTTGATTTTCCGGAATTTTGTTCGAATAGTGGATGATGGGGACATGGATGATGGCCATTGGGAAAGCCGTTGTTGTCACGGCAACCAGTTGTTGCAGTTGTTTACACGAGGTGGGTGTGGTTTGTTCCCTTAGGCAGTTATTCAATCCCACTGACAGAATGACATGTTCCACTTGCGGTTGTATATTCAATTTTTTGAGTAGATGTGTTATGTGTGAGCAGGTGGCACCGGGATAGCTGTCCACTTGGACCCGCTCGTCGGTGAAAACTGGGATTCTGGCTAAGTTGGAGTCGCCAATTATTAAAATCGGTTTCCTCACTGTCAGTCGCCAGTCCTGGTTCTTATAGATGGTATGCTGATGCACCGTCGGTTCAGTGCGCTCCAGTGTGGACCGTGTGCGAGAGGTGGTACGTTGGGGTTTGGGCACAGAGGTGGAGTCAGACTGAGGGGCATTCGTGTCATTTTGACTTTCAACTGTGCCCTCTGTCATCATATTTTTATCTCCATCATGTACCTCCGCCCCCACCGTATTCACCACACTCACCGGCTCGGACTCAGCGAGCGCACCTTGAGTGACGTCACTGAGTGCGCCGTCCGCTGTAGAGGTCAGCTCAATCTCCTCGGACACGGTGACGGCCACGTTCGACAATTGAGGACCAATGGGTAAGTTGTCCACAGTGTCTTCCTCACAGACCAGTTCAAAATTCACTTTGGGAATGTTGTCTTGTTTTGTGTTATTGGAACGTTGTTCTGTTATTTCGTTCGGGGGGGGTGATTTGTTCGTTGCAGGCTGTGAAGCTAGCAGCGGTGCGTCCGCGTGGCATGGGTACACTTGGGCCTTAGTCTGCCTGTGCGCCTGGCGTGCCGCCATTGGCTCCCGGACCAAAGGGGGCGCAGGAGCTGGCATGGTGTTCGGCTCGTTACCCGTGGTGGCAGGATCGCACCTCACCGTGTCTGGTTCGGTCTGGTTCGGCTCAGATGGATCAGGGAGAACCAAGCTTTCTGGTCGCGCCGCTAGAGGAAGAGGAGGGAAATCTGCGGTGTTAAAGACAGATGGAGGAGCAGTTACCGGTACGTGTTTGTGGTTTCTTATCAGATTTTTACAGGTTTCTACCGATGATGGTGTCAATTTTCTCCTATATCTGTTTTTGGCCCAGATCAGAGTTTTGTCGAAGCTAGTCTGGTCCCAGGGTCCCACTTGATTTAACTCCGTGGCTAGTACAGCGTCGTAATGGTCTCTGAGGATGTGCGTATTTGTCAACATCCACTGAATGGTGTTGGCTCTCACTCTGTCTATTACAGATGTGTTGGGTGAGGATGGCTTAATCGAAGCGCTGATTCTGTTTGCTAATTTCAGCATGCCCTGCGGGAGAGTGTCTTTACTGACCATTTCATTAATAATTTCTGCATGATGGACTGCTTGTAAGATTTTGAAATATCTTTTAGTATTATCAGGTTGATGGATGGCATTTTCCCTGTTTGTAACGTTTCGTTGATTAGTTGAATTGTTTTTCCTAACTCGGTTTGGAGTCCAATTACGCGAGGGAGATTCGCTGGAATCTGGCTGTGTTGCTAGGACGCTAAAGCGGTTGGTCAGAGGGAGCGCCATGGACACGCAAGGCTCTGGTGAGTGGAGTCTATTGGCTGGAGTGGAAGGCTGCAGGTAAGTGTTCGAATACAGAGAACAAATTTTAAATAATAAAAAATTGTTTTTCCTAAAAAAAGCTAAAAAAAGATCGCCACCTACAGGAGGGGCTCAGTTCAGGAGCATTCTGTCAAAAAAAAAAAAAAAAAAAAAAAAAAAAAAAAAAAAAAAAAAAAAAATAAAATAAAATAAAATAAAGGGGGGGGGGGGGGAAAGAGAAAAAAAAGGAAAAGAGTGGGGGGGGGGGGAAAGGAGGGGGAAACAGTTAAAAAGGAATGCGGTCTGAAAAAGCGCTGAAAAATATCATAATTATAAATTTACAAAAATATTAAAAATGATCGTTACACAAATAAATAGAAACAACAAAAACAATTTCTATAAATTATTGATGGAGTTATAAGAAAAATAAAAACTCCTTAAAAGGACTTTTTAAGAGGAAGATTTCTTTTGCTCATATGAATGGCTGTAAAAAAAACTGTTAATATCCAATTAACTCAATGTTTTGAATTAATAAATTAATAAACTTGGTTATTCAACTGAGGATCTGATATAAATAAAATAATGGTGTTACTTGATTAGTTGAGCCAACATAAAAAATGTTAAAACCATGGTTAAAGCATTTAAAATGTTGGCCCAGCCTTACAAAATGGCCGCTAGTAAACGGTAAAGTGACACAGTTTAATTCAAATGATCGAGTGCTTTTATTATGAAAAGCACTCGATCGAAAATAAATACATTAATAAAAAACTCAGTCAGGCTTAATCCAAGTGCATATCATATCATAAAATAAATAAAATACATAAATACATACATTCAAGTGGGATACACAGTCAGTTTTACAGTGGTTTTTGGTTATCTTATAGAAGCTTTTATGTTTCCTTTTTCAGGAGGGGGGTGCAATAAAATAAATGAAATAAAAAAAGTCAAATTAGGCCCCCCTGAATGAAGGCTGGTTGCTGGATCACATTAAAGTGCTCACTTGTGGAGTCTCTTTTTAGCTAGCGGGGAGAGAAGATGGAGTCGGCGTTGTTTTTGCCTGCTACTTCCTGGTCAGATGTTTCACTCACCCGATGCCATTGTTGTGATCCAGTAGAAAAGAAAGCTTCCAGAAAAAAGTTTTTGCCGGGTAGGCAATAAATTAAAATATGCAAAAGTAATATATAATCCTCGTTTTCAGAAGTCCTCTCGTGGAGTTCGAATGGTGACCGGTCTAACGTTTCGCCTATCACAGGCTTCATCAGAGACTGGAGGATACAAGGTGGAAACCGGAAGATAAGAAGAGTTTTCCGTGGAGGTAAGCCCGTAGGGGGTCGTTGTGATTGGTCCTGGAGATGTCCTGCGTCCACCGTCGCACTGTCCCCCGTGACGATGGACACACCCCTTCCTATCTTCACAGAGCGGTAATGAATACTTTATGTTATAGAAAAGGAAATTGTTTCTTTAGCATTTCCACACACCTTGTAATGAATGTCTGTTTGTTTGTACCCATCTTATAGGAGAAGAATTGACTGACCTGGCTCTGGCAGGGTTAGGTTAGGGGACAAAGCTTTTTTAAAAAAAATTAAATAGAAATTTTTAATAAAAAAAGGCAGCTCTGGCAACAGGTAACTATATTGTCATTTATTTATTTTCGTTTCTCCTTGGGGGTTCCTATAACTCCAATAGTGCAAAATAAAAATTAAACAGAGACCATAATGAAATAACAATACATAAATAAATTTTAAAACTAAATAAATTAGGGTTAGAAAAAAATGTTTTAATTTCCTAAGACCACCGTGAAAGCGAGAGAGAGCCAATTAAAGGGTTAAAAAATATCCCTATAAAAATAAATAAAATGAAGATAGGGTGTGTGAGGGTTAAACTTGTGGGGGTTAAAAAACCTTAGGGTTAGGGTCCCCTCTGAATGGTTAAGGTTAGAGGAGGGGCCATGTACAGGTTAAATAAAAATAGTTATATTACAGAGATGGTTGGTGTTAGGCACTCTCTCAGGTGGTTATGGTTAGGAAATAGGTTCTGGAAAATAATAATAATAAAAAAAAAAAAAAAAAAAAAAAAAAAAAAAAATTAGTTATGACTGGGTATTGTATCAGTAAATCAAAAGCTAGGTTATTGTATACCAAAGGAGATTAATTAGCACACAATAGGAGGGAAAATTCAGGCCATACAGCTAAAAACAACACCAAATTGGTCTGCAGGTTTAAACAAGGAGAGATGTTTTTATTTATTTATGAGGGTTAGGGTTAGGGTTAGGGTTAGGGTTAGGGTTAGGTGAGGGGTTTGAGACAGGATCCACCTTAGTGGACCCTGTAGTGCACGGTCCTTCCTGGGGGAGGAACAAATCCTCCACCCCCTTCTCGAATTAGGTTGGTTTCGCCTTAGTTATATCAAGTATACATTATAATTTTTAGTTTAGGATCAGTTCGCCTTAGTTATATCAAGTATGATTTTGTTTGCCTTAGTTATATCAAGTATGATTTTGTTCTCCATTATTTAGGTTTCTTTGTCTTCTTTTAACCGGTTTTGTTGTTGTGCACGGGCGTCGCGACGTTTCGTCTGTATTGTGACTTCTTCAGGCTGCCACGTGCACACAGAGAACTGATCCATCTGTTTGCTTCTTTAACTCTTCTCTATTTGTTTTTTTCTGTTTCCTTTGTTTAGGTTCCATCTCTGCTCCCTGCTTGGAAGTCTTATGAGGTAAGTATGTAATTGTTTTAACCCTATTTGGTTTTCTGTAACATGTTTTAATTAACTTTTCTTCTTTTACAGGTTCCTGCTGTCTCTGCTCCCGGCTTGGAAGTCTTATGAGGTAGGTATCCAGTTGTTTTTTATCATCTTTGATTTTCTCTAGTTTTCTAATGAACTTTTCTTCTCTTTTTCAGGTTTTTCTCTTTTTTGCAGGTTCCAGGTAAGTACAGGTAAGTATAATGTTGTATTTGGTTTTCTGTAACATGTTTTAATTAACTTTTCTTCTTTTACAGGTTCCTGCTGTCTCTGCTCCCTGCTTGGAAGTCTTATGAGGTAGGTATCCAATTGTTTTTTATCCTATTTGATTTTATCAAGTTTTCTAATGAACTTTTCTTCTCTTTTTCAGGTTTTTTCTTTTTTGCAGGTTCCAGGTAAGTACAGGTAAGTATAATGTTGCACAAGCACTCCAATTAACACCATCCTACTGTTTTCCATCAAACTCCCTCAGGAACTGAATCATTCCCTTATCCACTTCCCTTCACATCACCTTCCTACTCTCCGTACCTCTTCCCGGACACGCAACTTCGTACCTCATACGTTTCTTCTGCCTTATGTGGGAGATCATAGGCCGTATGGAAAATATATCAACCCTACTTGGGATGGGGTCCTCTAGGGACAATTTATCGGGGATAGAAGCCGTCAATTAGGGTTAGGATAGGATCTGGGGTTGGAGTCAGGGCTTAGATACCAGGCTGGGGCTATGTTAGAAATCACCAGGGTTGGGGTTAGGCTAAATTCCGAATGGTTATGGTTAGGGCCAGAATAGAGGTTACCTTAGCTTAGCTTAGCATGGGAATAGCTTAGATTAGCATAATTTAGCTTATTAAAATTCACCAGGGTTGGGGTTAGGCCAGAATTCGAGTGGTTATGGTTAGGGCAAAAGTAGAAATGACATTAGCTTAGTTTAGCATAGGGATAGCTTAGATTAGCATAAAAATAGCTCAATTTAGCTTAACTGGGATGGAGGACCAGTCCCGGGGCCCCCCGGAGGCACTGGCTGGTTAGGTGAGGGGTTTGAGACAGGATCCACCTTAGTGGACCCTGTAGTGCACGGTCCTTCCTGGGGGAGGAACAAATCCTCCACCCCCTTCTCGAATTAGGTTGGTTTCGCCTTAGTTATATCAAGTATACATTATAATTTTTAGTTTAGGATCAGTTCGCCTTAGTTATATCAAGTATGATTTTGTTTGCCTTAGTTATATCAAGTATGATTTTGTTCTCCATTATTTAGGTTTCTTTGTCTTCTTTTAACCGGTTTTGTTGTTGTGCACGGGCGTCGCGACGTTTCGTCTGTATTGTGACTTCTTCAGGCTGCCACGTGCACACAGAGAACTGATCCATCTGTTTGCTTCTTTAACTCTTCTCTATTTGTTTTTTTCTGTTTCCTTTGTTTAGGTTCCATCTCTGCTCCCTGCTTGGAAGTCTTATGAGGTAAGTATGTAATTGTTTTAACCCTATTTGGTTTTCTGTAACATGTTTTAATTAACTTTTCTTCTTTTACAGGTTCCTGCTGTCTCTGCTCCCGGCTTGGAAGTCTTATGAGGTAGGTATCCAGTTGTTTTTTATCATCTTTGATTTTCTCTAGTTTTCTAATGAACTTTTCTTCTCTTTTTCAGGTTTTTCTCTTTTTTGCAGGTTCCAGGTAAGTACAGGTAAGTATAATGTTGCACAAGCACTCCAATTAACACCATCCTACTGTTTTCCATCAAACTCCCTCAGGAACTGAATCATTCCCTTATCCACTTCCCTTCACATCACCTTCCTACTCTCCGTACCTCTTCCCGGACACGCAACTTCGTACCTCATACGTTTCTTCTGCCTTATGTGGGAGATCATAGGCCGTATGGAAAATATATCAACCCTACTTGGGATGGGGTCCTCTAGGGACAATTTATCGGGGATAGAAGCCGTCAATTAGGGTTAGGATAGGATCTGGGGTTGGAGTCAGGGCTTAGATACCAGGCTGGGGCTATGTTAGAAATCACCAGGGTTGGGGTTAGGCTAAATTCCGAATGGTTATGGTTAGGGCCAGAATAGAGGTTACCTTAGCTTAGCTTAGCATGGGAATAGCTTAGATTAGCATAATTTAGCTTATTAAAATTCACCAGGGTTGGGGTTAGGCCAGAATTCGAGTGGTTATGGTTAGGGCAAAAGTAGAAATGACATTAGCTTAGTTTAGCATAGGGATAGCTTAGATTAGCATAAAAATAGCTCAATTTAGCTTAACTGGGATGGAGGACCAGTCCCGGGGCCCCCCGGAGGCACTGGCTGGTTAGGTGAGGGGTTTGAGACAGGATCCACCTTAGTGGACCCTGTAGTGCACGGTCCTTCCTGGGGGAGGAACAAATCCTCCACCCCCTTCTCGAATTAGGTTGGTTTCGCCTTAGTTATATCAAGTATACATTATAATTTTTAGTTTAGGATCAGTTCGCCTTAGTTATATCAAGTATGATTTTGTTTGCCTTAGTTATATCAAGTATGATTTTGTTCTCCATTATTTAGGTTTCTTTGTCTTCTTTTAACCGGTTTTGTTGTTGTGCACGGGCGTCGCGACGTTTCGTCTGTATTGTGACTTCTTCAGGCTGCCACGTGCACACAGAGAACTGATCCATCTGTTTGCTTCTTTAACTCTTCTCTATTTGTTTTTTTCTGTTTCCTTTGTTTAGGTTCCATCTCTGCTCCCTGCTTGGAAGTCTTATGAGGTAAGTATGTAATTGTTTTAACCCTATTTGGTTTTCTGTAACATGTTTTAATTAACTTTTCTTCTTTTACAGGTTCCTGCTGTCTCTGCTCCCGGCTTGGAAGTCTTATGAGGTAGGTATCCAGTTGTTTTTTATCATCTTTGATTTTCTCTAGTTTTCTAATGAACTTTTCTTCTCTTTTTCAGGTTTTTCTCTTTTTTGCAGGTTCCAGGTAAGTACAGGTAAGTATAATGTTGTATTTGGTTTTCTGTAACATGTTTTAATTAACTTTTCTTCTTTTACAGGTTCCTGCTGTCTCTGCTCCCTGCTTGGAAGTCTTATGAGGTAGGTATCCAATTGTTTTTTATCCTATTTGATTTTATCAAGTTTTCTAATGAACTTTTCTTCTCTTTTTCAGGTTTTTTCTTTTTTGCAGGTTCCAGGTAAGTACAGGTAAGTATAATGTTGCACAAGCACTCCAATTAACACCATCCTACTGTTTTCCATCAAACTCCCTCAGGAACTGAATCATTCCCTTATCCACTTCCCTTCACATCACCTTCCTACTCTCCGTACCTCTTCCCGGACACGCAACTTCGTACCTCATACGTTTCTTCTGCCTTATGTGGGAGATCATAGGCCGTATGGAAAATATATCAACCCTACTTGGGATGGGGTCCTCTAGGGACAATTTATCGGGGATAGAAGCCGTCAATTAGGGTTAGGATAGGATCTGGGGTTGGAGTCAGGGCTTAGATACCAGGCTGGGGCTATGTTAGAAATCACCAGGGTTGGGGTTAGGCTAAATTCCGAATGGTTATGGTTAGGGCCAGAATAGAGGTTACCTTAGCTTAGCTTAGCATGGGAATAGCTTAGATTAGCATAATTTAGCTTATTAAAATTCACCAGGGTTGGGGTTAGGCCAGAATTCGAGTGGTTATGGTTAGGGCAAAAGTAGAAATGACATTAGCTTAGTTTAGCATAGGGATAGCTTAGATTAGCATAAAAATAGCTCAATTTAGCTTAACTGGGATGGAGGACCAGTCCCGGGGCCCCCCGGAGGCACTGGCTGGTTAGGTGAGGGGTTTGAGACAGGATCCACCTTAGTGGACCCTGTAGTGCACGGTCCTTCCTGGGGGAGGAACAAATCCTCCACCCCCTTCTCGAATTAGGTTGGTTTCGCCTTAGTTATATCAAGTATACATTATAATTTTTAGTTTAGGATCAGTTCGCCTTAGTTATATCAAGTATGATTTTGTTTGCCTTAGTTATATCAAGTATGATTTTGTTCTCCATTATTTAGGTTTCTTTGTCTTCTTTTAACCGGTTTTGTTGTTGTGCACGGGCGTCGCGACGTTTCGTCTGTATTGTGACTTCTTCAGGCTGCCACGTGCACACAGAGAACTGATCCATCTGTTTGCTTCTTTAACTCTTCTCTATTTGTTTTTTTCTGTTTCCTTTGTTTAGGTTCCATCTCTGCTCCCTGCTTGGAAGTCTTATGAGGTAAGTATGTAATTGTTTTAACCCTATTTGGTTTTCTGTAACATGTTTTAATTAACTTTTCTTCTTTTACAGGTTCCTGCTGTCTCTGCTCCCGGCTTGGAAGTCTTATGAGGTAGGTATCCAGTTGTTTTTTATCATCTTTGATTTTCTCTAGTTTTCTAATGAACTTTTCTTCTCTTTTTCAGGTTTTTCTCTTTTTTGCAGGTTCCAGGTAAGTACAGGTAAGTATAATGTTGTATTTGGTTTTCTGTAACATGTTTTAATTAACTTTTCTTCTTTTACAGGTTCCTGCTGTCTCTGCTCCCTGCTTGGAAGTCTTATGAGGTAGGTATCCAATTGTTTTTTATCCTATTTGATTTTATCAAGTTTTCTAATGAACTTTTCTTCTCTTTTTCAGGTTTTTTCTTTTTTGCAGGTTCCAGGTAAGTACAGGTAAGTATAATGTTGCACAAGCACTCCAATTAACACCATCCTACTGTTTTCCATCAAACTCCCTCAGGAACTGAATCATTCCCTTATCCACTTCCCTTCACATCACCTTCCTACTCTCCGTACCTCTTCCCGGACACGCAACTTCGTACCTCATACGTTTCTTCTGCCTTATGTGGGAGATCATAGGCCGTATGGAAAATATATCAACCCTACTTGGGATGGGGTCCTCTAGGGACAATTTATCGGGGATAGAAGCCGTCAATTAGGGTTAGGATAGGATCTGGGGTTGGAGTCAGGGCTTAGATACCAGGCTGGGGCTATGTTAGAAATCACCAGGGTTGGGGTTAGGCTAAATTCCGAATGGTTATGGTTAGGGCCAGAATAGAGGTTACCTTAGCTTAGCTTAGCATGGGAATAGCTTAGATTAGCATAATTTAGCTTATTAAAATTCACCAGGGTTGGGGTTAGGCCAGAATTCGAGTGGTTATGGTTAGGGCAAAAGTAGAAATGACATTAGCTTAGTTTAGCATAGGGATAGCTTAGATTAGCATAAAAATAGCTCAATTTAGCTTAACTGGGATGGAGGACCAGTCCCGGGGCCCCCCGGAGGCACTGGCTGGTTAGGTGAGGGGTTTGAGACAGGATCCACCTTAGTGGACCCTGTAGTGCACGGTCCTTCCTGGGGGAGGAACAAATCCTCCACCCCCTTCTCGAATTAGGTTGGTTTCGCCTTAGTTATATCAAGTATACATTATAATTTTTAGTTTAGGATCAGTTCGCCTTAGTTATATCAAGTATGATTTTGTTTGCCTTAGTTATATCAAGTATGATTTTGTTCTCCATTATTTAGGTTTCTTTGTCTTCTTTTAACCGGTTTTGTTGTTGTGCACGGGCGTCGCGACGTTTCGTCTGTATTGTGACTTCTTCAGGCTGCCACGTGCACACAGAGAACTGATCCATCTGTTTGCTTCTTTAACTCTTCTCTATTTGTTTTTTTCTGTTTCCTTTGTTTAGGTTCCATCTCTGCTCCCTGCTTGGAAGTCTTATGAGGTAAGTATGTAATTGTTTTAACCCTATTTGGTTTTCTGTAACATGTTTTAATTAACTTTTCTTCTTTTACAGGTTCCTGCTGTCTCTGCTCCCGGCTTGGAAGTCTTATGAGGTAGGTATCCAGTTGTTTTTTATCATCTTTGATTTTCTCTAGTTTTCTAATGAACTTTTCTTCTCTTTTTCAGGTTTTTCTCTTTTTTGCAGGTTCCAGGTAAGTACAGGTAAGTATAATGTTGTATTTGGTTTTCTGTAACATGTTTTAATTAACTTTTCTTCTTTTACAGGTTCCTGCTGTCTCTGCTCCCTGCTTGGAAGTCTTATGAGGTAGGTATCCAATTGTTTTTTATCCTATTTGATTTTATCAAGTTTTCTAATGAACTTTTCTTCTCTTTTTCAGGTTTTTTCTTTTTTGCAGGTTCCAGGTAAGTACAGGTAAGTATAATGTTGCACAAGCACTCCAATTAACACCATCCTACTGTTTTCCATCAAACTCCCTCAGGAACTGAATCATTCCCTTATCCACTTCCCTTCACATCACCTTCCTACTCTCCGTACCTCTTCCCGGACACGCAACTTCGTACCTCATACGTTTCTTCTGCCTTATGTGGGAGATCATAGGCCGTATGGAAAATATATCAACCCTACTTGGGATGGGGTCCTCTAGGGACAATTTATCGGGGATAGAAGCCGTCAATTAGGGTTAGGATAGGATCTGGGGTTGGAGTCAGGGCTTAGATACCAGGCTGGGGCTATGTTAGAAATCACCAGGGTTGGGGTTAGGCTAAATTCCGAATGGTTATGGTTAGGGCCAGAATAGAGGTTACCTTAGCTTAGCTTAGCATGGGAATAGCTTAGATTAGCATAATTTAGCTTATTAAAATTCACCAGGGTTGGGGTTAGGCCAGAATTCGAGTGGTTATGGTTAGGGCAAAAGTAGAAATGACATTAGCTTAGTTTAGCATAGGGATAGCTTAGATTAGCATAAAAATAGCTCAATTTAGCTTAACTGGGATGGAGGACCAGTCCCGGGGCCCCCCGGAGGCACTGGCTGGTTAGGTGAGGGGTTTGAGACAGGATCCACCTTAGTGGACCCTGTAGTGCACGGTCCTTCCTGGGGGAGGAACAAATCCTCCACCCCCTTCTCGAATTAGGTTGGTTTCGCCTTAGTTATATCAAGTATACATTATAATTTTTAGTTTAGGATCAGTTCGCCTTAGTTATATCAAGTATGATTTTGTTTGCCTTAGTTATATCAAGTATGATTTTGTTCTCCATTATTTAGGTTTCTTTGTCTTCTTTTAACCGGTTTTGTTGTTGTGCACGGGCGTCGCGACGTTTCGTCTGTATTGTGACTTCTTCAGGCTGCCACGTGCACACAGAGAACTGATCCATCTGTTTGCTTCTTTAACTCTTCTCTATTTGTTTTTTTCTGTTTCCTTTGTTTAGGTTCCATCTCTGCTCCCTGCTTGGAAGTCTTATGAGGTAAGTATGTAATTGTTTTAACCCTATTTGGTTTTCTGTAACATGTTTTAATTAACTTTTCTTCTTTTACAGGTTCCTGCTGTCTCTGCTCCCGGCTTGGAAGTCTTATGAGGTAGGTATCCAGTTGTTTTTTATCATCTTTGATTTTCTCTAGTTTTCTAATGAACTTTTCTTCTCTTTTTCAGGTTTTTCTCTTTTTTGCAGGTTCCAGGTAAGTACAGGTAAGTATAATGTTGTATTTGGTTTTCTGTAACATGTTTTAATTAACTTTTCTTCTTTTACAGGTTCCTGCTGTCTCTGCTCCCTGCTTGGAAGTCTTATGAGGTAGGTATCCAATTGTTTTTTATCCTATTTGATTTTATCAAGTTTTCTAATGAACTTTTCTTCTCTTTTTCAGGTTTTTTCTTTTTTGCAGGTTCCAGGTAAGTACAGGTAAGTATAATGTTGCACAAGCACTCCAATTAACACCATCCTACTGTTTTCCATCAAACTCCCTCAGGAACTGAATCATTCCCTTATCCACTTCCCTTCACATCACCTTCCTACTCTCCGTACCTCTTCCCGGACACGCAACTTCGTACCTCATACGTTTCTTCTGCCTTATGTGGGAGATCATAGGCCGTATGGAAAATATATCAACCCTACTTGGGATGGGGTCCTCTAGGGACAATTTATCGGGGATAGAAGCCGTCAATTAGGGTTAGGATAGGATCTGGGGTTGGAGTCAGGGCTTAGATACCAGGCTGGGGCTATGTTAGAAATCACCAGGGTTGGGGTTAGGCTAAATTCCGAATGGTTATGGTTAGGGCCAGAATAGAGGTTACCTTAGCTTAGCTTAGCATGGGAATAGCTTAGATTAGCATAATTTAGCTTATTAAAATTCACCAGGGTTGGGGTTAGGCCAGAATTCGAGTGGTTATGGTTAGGGCAAAAGTAGAAATGACATTAGCTTAGTTTAGCATAGGGATAGCTTAGATTAGCATAAAAATAGCTCAATTTAGCTTAACTGGGATGGAGGACCAGTCCCGGGGCCCCCCGGAGGCACTGGCTGGTTAGGTGAGGGGTTTGAGACAGGATCCACCTTAGTGGACCCTGTAGTGCACGGTCCTTCCTGGGGGAGGAACAAATCCTCCACCCCCTTCTCGAATTAGGTTGGTTTCGCCTTAGTTATATCAAGTATACATTATAATTTTTAGTTTAGGATCAGTTCGCCTTAGTTATATCAAGTATGATTTTGTTTGCCTTAGTTATATCAAGTATGATTTTGTTCTCCATTATTTAGGTTTCTTTGTCTTCTTTTAACCGGTTTTGTTGTTGTGCACGGGCGTCGCGACGTTTCGTCTGTATTGTGACTTCTTCAGGCTGCCACGTGCACACAGAGAACTGATCCATCTGTTTGCTTCTTTAACTCTTCTCTATTTGTTTTTTTCTGTTTCCTTTGTTTAGGTTCCATCTCTGCTCCCTGCTTGGAAGTCTTATGAGGTAAGTATGTAATTGTTTTAACCCTATTTGGTTTTCTGTAACATGTTTTAATTAACTTTTCTTCTTTTACAGGTTCCTGCTGTCTCTGCTCCCGGCTTGGAAGTCTTATGAGGTAGGTATCCAGTTGTTTTTTATCATCTTTGATTTTCTCTAGTTTTCTAATGAACTTTTCTTCTCTTTTTCAGGTTTTTCTCTTTTTTGCAGGTTCCAGGTAAGTACAGGTAAGTATAATGTTGTATTTGGTTTTCTGTAACATGTTTTAATTAACTTTTCTTCTTTTACAGGTTCCTGCTGTCTCTGCTCCCTGCTTGGAAGTCTTATGAGGTAGGTATCCAATTGTTTTTTATCCTATTTGATTTTATCAAGTTTTCTAATGAACTTTTCTTCTCTTTTTCAGGTTTTTTCTTTTTTGCAGGTTCCAGGTAAGTACAGGTAAGTATAATGTTGCACAAGCACTCCAATTAACACCATCCTACTGTTTTCCATCAAACTCCCTCAGGAACTGAATCATTCCCTTATCCACTTCCCTTCACATCACCTTCCTACTCTCCGTACCTCTTCCCGGACACGCAACTTCGTACCTCATACGTTTCTTCTGCCTTATGTGGGAGATCATAGGCCGTATGGAAAATATATCAACCCTACTTGGGATGGGGTCCTCTAGGGACAATTTATCGGGGATAGAAGCCGTCAATTAGGGTTAGGATAGGATCTGGGGTTGGAGTCAGGGCTTAGATACCAGGCTGGGGCTATGTTAGAAATCACCAGGGTTGGGGTTAGGCTAAATTCCGAATGGTTATGGTTAGGGCCAGAATAGAGGTTACCTTAGCTTAGCTTAGCATGGGAATAGCTTAGATTAGCATAATTTAGCTTATTAAAATTCACCAGGGTTGGGGTTAGGCCAGAATTCGAGTGGTTATGGTTAGGGCAAAAGTAGAAATGACATTAGCTTAGTTTAGCATAGGGATAGCTTAGATTAGCATAAAAATAGCTCAATTTAGCTTAACTGGGATGGAGGACCAGTCCCGGGGCCCCCCGGAGGCACTGGCTGGTTAGGTGAGGGGTTTGAGACAGGATCCACCTTAGTGGACCCTGTAGTGCACGGTCCTTCCTGGGGGAGGAACAAATCCTCCACCCCCTTCTCGAATTAGGTTGGTTTCGCCTTAGTTATATCAAGTATACATTATAATTTTTAGTTTAGGATCAGTTCGCCTTAGTTATATCAAGTATGATTTTGTTTGCCTTAGTTATATCAAGTATGATTTTGTTCTCCATTATTTAGGTTTCTTTGTCTTCTTTTAACCGGTTTTGTTGTTGTGCACGGGCGTCGCGACGTTTCGTCTGTATTGTGACTTCTTCAGGCTGCCACGTGCACACAGAGAACTGATCCATCTGTTTGCTTCTTTAACTCTTCTCTATTTGTTTTTTTCTGTTTCCTTTGTTTAGGTTCCATCTCTGCTCCCTGCTTGGAAGTCTTATGAGGTAAGTATGTAATTGTTTTAACCCTATTTGGTTTTCTGTAACATGTTTTAATTAACTTTTCTTCTTTTACAGGTTCCTGCTGTCTCTGCTCCCGGCTTGGAAGTCTTATGAGGTAGGTATCCAGTTGTTTTTTATCATCTTTGATTTTCTCTAGTTTTCTAATGAACTTTTCTTCTCTTTTTCAGGTTTTTCTCTTTTTTGCAGGTTCCAGGTAAGTACAGGTAAGTATAATGTTGTATTTGGTTTTCTGTAACATGTTTTAATTAACTTTTCTTCTTTTACAGGTTCCTGCTGTCTCTGCTCCCTGCTTGGAAGTCTTATGAGGTAGGTATCCAATTGTTTTTTATCCTATTTGATTTTATCAAGTTTTCTAATGAACTTTTCTTCTCTTTTTCAGGTTTTTTCTTTTTTGCAGGTTCCAGGTAAGTACAGGTAAGTATAATGTTGCACAAGCACTCCAATTAACACCATCCTACTGTTTTCCATCAAACTCCCTCAGGAACTGAATCATTCCCTTATCCACTTCCCTTCACATCACCTTCCTACTCTCCGTACCTCTTCCCGGACACGCAACTTCGTACCTCATACGTTTCTTCTGCCTTATGTGGGAGATCATAGGCCGTATGGAAAATATATCAACCCTACTTGGGATGGGGTCCTCTAGGGACAATTTATCGGGGATAGAAGCCGTCAATTAGGGTTAGGATAGGATCTGGGGTTGGAGTCAGGGCTTAGATACCAGGCTGGGGCTATGTTAGAAATCACCAGGGTTGGGGTTAGGCTAAATTCCGAATGGTTATGGTTAGGGCCAGAATAGAGGTTACCTTAGCTTAGCTTAGCATGGGTTAGGGTTGGGTTAGGGTTAGGGTTAGGGTTAGGGTTGGGTTAGGGTTGGGTTAGGGTTAGGGTTAGGGTTAGGGTTAGGGTTGGGTTAGGGTTAGGGTTAGGGTTAGGGTTAGGGTTAGGGTTAGGGTTAGGGTTAGGGTTAGGGTTAGGGTTAGGGTTAGGGTTAGGGTTAGGGTTAGGGTTAGGGTTAGGGTTAGGGTTAGGGTTAGGGTTAGGGTTAGGGTTAGGGTTAGGGTTAGGGTTAGGGTTAGGGTTAGGGTTAGGGTTAGGGTTAGGGTTAGGGTTAGGGTTAGGGTTAGGGTTAGGGTTAGGGTTAGGGTTAGGGTTAGGGTTAGGGTTAGGGTTAGGGTTAGGGTTAGGGTTAGGGTTAGGGTTAGGGTTAGGGTTAGGGTTAGGGTTAGGGTTAGGGTTAGGGTTAGGGTTAGGGTTAGGGTTAGGGTTAGGGTTAGGGTTAGGGTTAGGGTTAGGGTTAGGGTTAGGGTTAGGGTTAGGGTTAGGGTTAGGGTTAGGGTTAGGGTTAGGGTTAGGGTTAGGGTTAGGGTTAGGGTTAGGGTTAGGGTTAGGGTTAGGGTTAGGGTTAGGGTTAGGGTTAGGGTTAGGGTTAGGGTTAGGGTTAGGGTTAGGGTTAGGGTTAGGGTTAGGGTTAGGGTTAGGGTTAGGGTTAGGGTTAGGGTTAGGGTTAGGGTTAGGGTTAGGGTTAGGGTTAGGGTTAGGGTTAGGGTTAGGGTTAGGGTTAGGGTTAGGGTTAGGGTTAGGGTTAGGGTTAGGGTTAGGGTTAGGGTTAGGGTTAGGGTTAGGGTTAGGGTTAGGGTTAGGGTTAGGGTTAGGGTTAGGGTTAGGGTTAGGGTTA
Source organism: Trachinotus anak (assembly GCF_046630095.1). Lineage (NCBI taxonomy): Eukaryota > Metazoa > Chordata > Actinopteri > Carangiformes > Carangidae > Trachinotus > Trachinotus anak. Next base: position 1,244 of record NW_027273853.1, on the reverse strand, counting down.
GGGTTAGGGTTAGGGTTAGGGTTAGGGTTAGGGTTAGGGTTAGGGTTAGGGTTAGGGTTAGGGTTAGGGTTAGGGTTAGGGTTAGGGTTAGGGTTAGGGTTAGGGTTAGGGTTAGGGTTAGGGTTAGGGTTAGGGTTAGGGTTAGGGTTAGGGTTAGGGTTAGGGTTAGGGTTAGGGTTAGGGTTAGGGTTAGGGTTAGGGTTAGGGTTAGGGTTAGGGTTAGGGTTAGGGTTAGGGTTAGGGTTAGGGTTAGGGTTAGGGTTAGGGTTAGGGTTAGGGTTAGGGTTAGGGTTAGGGTTAGGGTTAGGGTTAGGGTTAGGGTTAGGGTTAGGGTTAGGGTTAGGGTTAGGGTTAGGGTTAGGGTTAGGGTTAGGGTTAGGGTTAGGGTTAGGGTTAGGGTTAGGGTTAGGGTTAGGGTTAGGGTTAGGGTTAGGGTTAGGGTTAGGGTTAGGGTTAGGGTTAGGGTTAGGGTTAGGGTTAGGGTTAGGGTTAGGGTTAGGGTTAGGGTTAGGGTTAGGGTTAGGGTTAGGGTTAGGGTTAGGGTTAGGGTTAGGGTTAGGGTTAGGGTTAGGGTTAGGGTTAGGGTTAGGGTTAGGGTTAGGGTTAGGGTTAGGGTTAGGGTTAGGGTTAGGGTTAGGGTTAGGGTTAGGGTTAGGGTTAGGGTTAGGGTTAGGGTTAGGGTTAGGGTTAGGGTTAGGGTTAGGGTTAGGGTTAGGGTTAGGGTTAGGGTTAGGGTTAGGGTTAGGGTTAGGGTTAGGGTTAGGGTTAGGGTTAGGGTTAGGGTTAGGGTTAGGGTTAGGGTTAGGGTTAGGGTTAGGGTTAGGGTTAGGGTTAGGGTTAGGGTTAGGGTTAGGGTTAGGGTTAGGGTTAGGGTTAGGGTTAGGGTTAGGGTTAGGGTTAGGGTTAGGGTTAGGGTTAGGGTTAGGGTTAGGGTTAGGGTTAGGGTTAGGGGTTAGGGTTAGGGTTAGGGTTAGGGTTAGGGTTAGGGTTAGGGGTTAGGGTTAGGGTTAGGGTTAGGGTTAGGGTTAGGGTTAGGGTTAGGGTTAGGGTTAGGGTTAGGGTTAGGGTTAGGGTTAGGGTTAGGGTTAGGGTTAGGGTAGGGTTAGGGTTAGGGTTAGGGTTAGGGTTAGGGTTAGGGTTAGGGTTAGGGTTAGGGTTAGGGTTAGGGTTAGGGTTAGGGGTGAGGGTTAGGGTTAGGGTTAGGGTTAGGGTTAGGTTAGGGTTAGGGTTAGGGTTAGGGTTAG